>NC_142526.1:14112602-14167602 GCF_964205215.1 Stylophora pistillata
GCCCGCAGTGCACCAGAAGCGGGAATGAGGCACATGCCAGCAGGGACACATGCCCAGCCACTGGAAGGAAATGTCTCAAGTGTGGGCGTCTGAACCACTTTGTCCAAATGTGCAAGGGCACGGCCAACTACAGGAGAGACAAGCAAGCCAATGCAGTGGATTGTGAGCAACACACCAACACACACTGGGGATATCAAGAAGAAGAGTTTTTAGAAGATATGTACTTGTACCAGCTGCAGCGAGGCAAATCACAGACTCCAGTGGTCGCCATTCACATCAATGGCATTCCCATCAGTTTACACTTGGACACGCAGGCTGATGTCACAGTCATCACTGAAAAGCATTATGGAAAGCTTCGGACCAAGTGTCCCCTACAGCAAACCAGCATGGCGATCAGAAGCTACTCTAGAGAAGGCAAAGGCCCGGTGCTACCCCTGCTTGGAAAATTCACAGCGGCACTAGTCCAGGGGGAAAAGGAGACGTACGTAGTTAAAGGACAAGGTGACACAGCACTGCTAGGCCATGGGGCCGCTGAACGTATGGGCCTCGTGGAGCTCCACCTGGACCTGACAACAAGCCCACTATTACCAGTCATGGGGGAAATGCTACAAGAGACCGTTGATCTGGTTGAAGAGTACAAGGAAGTGTTCACGGGTTTAGGAAAGCTAAGAGGAGTAACGGTGAAATTACACGTGGACCCCGACGCAAAAGGTGCAGTGCAGAAATAGAGAAGAGTATCTTTACCACTCAGAGACAAATTTGATGAGATCTTGGACAAGTGGGAGAAAATGGATATCATAGAATGGGATGGTGCAGCAATGTGGTTCTCACCCCACAGAAAGACAGAGAAAACATAAGGGCAAGCTTGGACATGACAGATGCCAACAAGCTCATAAAGAGAACTAGACATGTCATCCCTACCTTAAGAGAGCTGGAGACAAGACTTAACGGAGCCAAATATTTCTTGCACCTCGACATGAACGATGGATACATGCAGCTGGAACTGGCCAAAGAAAGCAGAAAGCTTACCGCATTCTACACGCACAGAGGGCTCAAACGCTTCAAAAGTCTACACTTCGGGGTCAACAGCACAGCTGAGATTTTTAACAAGGAGATTAGAAAGATCGTGGCCCAAGAGCCCAATGCCATAAGCATCTATGATGACATATTAGTCTTCGATGCAACGCATGACGATGCACTCTGACATATACTCAAGCTGTGGCACGAGCACGGGCTCACACTTAGCCTGAAGAAGAGCAGGCTCAACCTCTGGGCAGTGAAGCTCTTCAGCAAGGTGTTCTCAAGCGAAGGAATATCACCAGACCCAGATAAGGTGGCAGCCTTGAAGGCTGCAGGTCCCCCACAGTCTGTAGGGAGGTGCGCTCCTTCCCATTCTTCACTGGCACAAATGTGGACTTCATGCAAGGATTTGCACAGGCCACCGCACTGCTGAGAGAGCTACTCAAGGTGAATGCTAAGTTCCAGTGGACACCAGAATGCCAGAGATCATTTCAACGGGTCCAGGAGATGCTGACGAGTGACACGGTGATGGCATACTTTGATCCACGACGAAAGACAAAGCTGAAGACCGACGCAGGACCAGGCAGAATGGCAGTCACCATGAAGCAGCTCGATCCTGAGGCCAAGCGATGGCCACCGGTCACCTATCGGTCAAGAGCATTCACTGACACTGAGGGCAGATACTCTCAGCTTGAGAAAGAAGCAAAAGCGGTGGAGTGGGGCATCTTTGCTAACCAGATATACCTATATGGCATCGGAGACACATTTGAGGTTGACACGGACCACAAACCACTGGTACCGCTGCCCTTGGGCTACAGAACAACAGCACCACTCCGTCTGGAGAGGATGTGCATCCGCCTACAAGGCTTTAACTTTTGCCTTAACTACGTGCCGGGAAAGAAAGAGGGTGCGGAGAACAAAAAAGCAGACTACCATTCACGGCATCCAGAGCCACTGACCACACTTAAAAAAACCCATCCAGTAAAAAACAAGCCGAATTTGAGCTAAAAGAGACCATAGAAGAGTTCAAGAAGGGTATCATGGCTATTGTGAAGTCCTCAGTGCCTGAAGCAGTCACCTCGCAGGAGCTGCTCGAGGAGACACAATCAGACACTGAAATGTCGGACCTGAAACAAGCCATAGCTAGAGGATACTTCACAGCACAAGAGAAGAAAACACTCGGACCGCAGTTCGACTCTATCTTCAGCGAGTTTGCTGTGGTAGGAGGGCTGGTGGTCCGAGGACCAAGAATTGTAGTTCCCAGGATACTGCGGAACAAAGTAGTCAAACTAGCGCACAAGGGCCACCAAGGTATCACCAAGACCAAGAAATATCTGCGTACCACACAGTGTGGTTTCCTGGGCTAGAGAAAATGGTTGAGGTGCACATTCAGCAATGCCACCCGTGCCAGGTAGTGAACGTGTCACCGGAACGGAAGCCATTACACATGACACCCATACCCAGTGAGCATTGAAAAGAGGTTGCTGTAGACTTTTGGGGCCCCATACATACTGGAGAGTATCCGCTGGTTACGGTGTGCAAGCAGTCCAGATGGGTGAAAGTGGAACTGGTCACCTCCACCAGCACCAGGGCGGTGATACCCAAAATGGATAAAACTTTTGCCTCGTTGGGCATACCAGTGTCGGTGAGCAGTGACAACGGACCTCCGTTCAGCAGCTAGGACTTCTGCGACTTTGGCAAGTACTTGGGCTTTCGTCATGAGCGAAAGACGCCACTGAACCCGCAGGCTAATGCAGAAGCTGAGCAGTTCATGAGAGTACTGAAAAAGCTGTACCAAGTAAGCAAGTTCACTGGATCGAATTTCAAGCAGGAGATATACAGATTTCTGTGTGCCTACAGAGCGACTCCTCACTGCACCACTAAAATTGCTCCCGCAGATCTGATATATCCCGGTCGCAAGTTCCGCACCAGACTTCCCATCGGAGTTGTTACTCGTGAGCATAACTTTGAAGAACTGTTTCAAAGAGATTTAGAGAGGAAAATGCAAATGAAAGGGTACGCAGACAACAAGAGATATGTCAAATCCTCTGACATACAGGTGGGAGACTCTGTGCTAGTCTGAAGGGAGGCAATCAACAAGGCCATACCCGCCTGAGGCAGAGCTACTGCAGATGCAGTGCAGGAAAGGCACCAGGGTGATAGCCGAAAGGCCTGATGGCAGTTCCATCACAAGGACCACAGCCCACTTTAAGCAAGTTCCTTTCAGATCGAACGAAGAGGCCCACAGGTGGTCCAGTCCGAAAAGCTTAGTGAAGCATCTCAACGAGTCACCACTAAGCACAAGAGAAGGTGGGCCGCCTGGTTTGGAGCAGACCGACAAAAACATGATTGAGACGGTGGCTGAAGAATCCATCCCAGCCAAGGATGCCCTCTCAGACAGGGCAGCCGCACCACCTGCTTGGGGTCAGGGACCGAGTTGAAGTGAGAGGCACCAAAAAGACCCAGACACATATTTAAAGCAAAACTACCCAGACTGTCAGCTGTGAGGCTGAAGTTAGAGAACTGTTCCCGGTCCATAATGGATCTGAAACATTGACTTCTTTCGTTACGAGTTTTGTTATAATTTTCTTCCTTTTTGTATGTCTGTTGTGTTACCTTTTTCTTTCTTGTGTGCCTCTCCCCTGAAACTGTGTGTAAGCAAGGGGGGAATATAGTATCGTACGTTAGGACTGGGTCCTAGGCCCACTGCATGCTGGGACAATGGAGGCCCGGTTACGGGGCCCTTGTAGTTTACTCACTAGCATGGCCGCTTTAGTCTATTAAACCTATGGCCTATCCTATGGCCTACCAGTGGTCAGATTTTAAAAGCATAGCATTGCTGCAAACCTGTTAACGTTGCCCTGGGGACTATCTTACCAACGACTTTCTTCTGCTGCTCTTACGGACATATAAATATCCGATAAATATGAGTTGTATATCTGCCAGTGGACTGGGTTCCACTTTCTGTCAGAAAGCTTACAGGATATCTGGGGAGTGTCAGAAAGCTTACAGGATGCCTGGGGAGGATTCGGATGTGAGGTATGTAAAGTAATAAATATTTTCATTTTAAGAAGTGCCAAATAATCTAGTGTAGCAAATCCGGCAGTATTCTGAATGTTAATCAAATGTTGCAGCATTGTAAAAGAAGATATTACGTTTTCGCATTGCTTACATCATCCTTAATGTAATAACATCTGGTAGTCTGAGCATGAATGTAACTATTTGCACACATTTTTAAATGAAGATGTAAGTAAGTAAGTTCAGCTGAGGTTTTGGAATTCCTTATATTTTCACTAAAACGATAACTCTGGAAGCTGTGGTTGGAACTATCAGTTCAATGTGCCTCTCCATCCTTGAATGAACATAATCAACTGCGCGTGTAGTAATACTGTGGGAACATATATAGCAATGAATGGTTGTAGTTTCCCTGAATTGGCATATTTTAGGGAAAATACTGTAAGCTTCCTCCGGTTTTCATTGGCTCTTGAATTCTGGAAGACGTTCAAATACTGGTTTTCAAAATATTATAAGCAAGATGTTTGTGAGAAAAGGTTACAAATATAAATACTAAATACTATCCTACTTTAGCGTGGAGGAGATAGTAGCGCGATTAGATGATCTTGAATCACCAACGAAAAAAGGAAACGGTAACCAAAGGAAGGGAGAAGTAAAGTAAGTTACTTCAAAGCGTTATATAATCTCATATGTTTTTAAGAACGCACTCACAGTCCCCTTTAGACCACTGTAAGTTTTGATTAAATTCACTCATTCAGCTTGGTATGTTTCTAGGGGAGGGAGGGGGTACTCAGTTATATTAGTGACAGTCATTTACGAAGACCGGCTTTTGGGATTCAAAAAGCCATCTGATGACAGTTTTGGGCTTAGAATTTTTGTGGCGACATTTCCAGGATTAGAGATTTTGGAGTGGATTATTTTAAGGTGGTGAGGGGGGAGGGAGGGGTCTGACAAAAAGCAAACCCGGGATAAATTCCGAAGATCTTCAACGATTAGGGGAGGTCGCCAAATATTTCCTACAGTCTCCCGAAGATTGTCGAAAACCACCCGATGACTGCCACATGAAGTTCACTTTTTATGATATTCACAAGTAATCATTTGTTTTCTCGTATCTCCAGAATTTGTAAGTGTCTGAAAACAGGCGTAATATTAATATCCTAAGAAAATGATGTACACTGCGTTAGTTCGCCCAATCGTCGAGTACGTATTCTCTGTATGGTCTCCTTACACAGCAAAGCAGCGTAGGCTAATCGAAAATATACAACGAAGGGCTACTAAATTTATACAAAACTACCCAGATAGGGAACCCAGATAGGGAAATCAGCTACACTGCGGGACTGAAAACTCTTAGCCTACTTCCGCTTGAATTCAGAAGAGAAGTCCATGATCTTGTCATTTTATACAAAATTAGGCCAGGTCTTATCAACGCTAGCTTTGACCATCTTCTGCTTCCTGCCAACCATACATACGCAACCCAACGTCATCATCCCGCAAACATCCGCCCTTTATTTACTCATACTCAGTGGTATTTTACAAACTCTTTCTTTCCTCACACAATTAAATTATGGAACGATTTACCGAGCAACATTAAGCAAGCAAGCTCTTTACATAACTTTAAAGCCTTAGTTAAGCGGTTTTACACAGAAAAGCTCACGTTTTATACTCTGCCCTAACCAAGTGTCACAGTTGGTCGGCAAATTATTTTATTCTGTAGACAAAGTACATAAGTGCATGTGTAACCTATATTTTTTATTCTTTGTATTTTGTAAGGGGACAAATGTCAATTGGGGCTCACCCTGTATTTTTCTCCTGCCATTATATTTTTGTTTATTTATTGCGTGTCTCTGTTCCTGTATTTACTTGTAAACTATATTTTTCAGTGGCAAATCTCAATAAACTAAACTAAACCCTACCTCAGAACACACAGGAGCACAGTGACAAAGATGAAGGATGCTTTAAGCAGATATAAAGGTGGATTGAAGAGAGTTGTTTACCAAGTAGAAGAGGACGTCGGGGGCCTTAAAAACTGCAAGTCTGGTGGTCAGTTACCTCGCAATGAAAGACAAGCCAAGTACTTGAAAGTTGAGTGTCAGCCACGCAAAGCAGTTAACCCATTAATGGCCGCAGCTTTTGTGGAAAACTGTGTTTTGAAGCTAGTCCAGCAGATTTCGGGTCACTGTTGGGGTTTTAAAAGCTCGAACTTACCAAAAACCACTTGACAGCTCGTGCACTCGACGGCCTTTCGATCCAAATGTAAAATGGCGGCCTGGAAATCTCGGGCACGCCCCACTTACGACTTCTACTTTTCTCTCTTTCTCCTTCCCTTTTTTTCCCCTCTCCTTGCCTAAAGTTTCTCCTCACTTGCTGGAAATTGAGTAGGCTTCATTTTGGTGTAGAGATTTTTCAGAAACTACTCATTATTTTCAAAGCACATGCTCGGAAAGGTAGGTGGGTAGTGAAACACGATCTTCGTGCAGATTTTCCGGTCAAAGTGACACGGTTTTTTGGCTATTTCTCCAATCTCCTCCACTCAATTGCGCTCATTCTGGTATCGTCTGCAAGATATTTTCAACCCGTTCAAGTACATGCTGGAATTCGTGCTCCAGAGTTAAAATTGATGACGTCACAGGGCGTAGAAAGGGTGTGGGTCCCCATGGGCGCATACGGGCGCACTGGACGTTAATGGGTTAAGGATCCAAAAGCAGCGTAGGCTAATCGAAAATATACAACGAAGGGCTACTAAATTTATACAAAACTACCCAGATAGGGAACCCAGATAGGGAAATCAGCTACACTGCGGGACTGAAAACTCTTAGCCTACTTCCGCTTGAATTCAGAAGAGAAGTCCATGATCTTGTCATTTTATACAAAATTAGGCCAGGTCTTATCAACGCTAGCTTTGACCATCTTCTGCTTCCTGCCAACCATACATACGCAACCCAACGTCATCATCCCGCAAACATCCGCCCTTTATTTACTCATACTCAGTGGTATTTTACAAACTCTTTCTTTCCTCACACAATTAAATTATGGAACGATTTACCGAGCAACATTAAGCAAGCAAGCTCTTTACATAACTTTAAAGCCTTAGTTAAGCGGTTTTACACAGAAAAGCTCACGTTTTATACTCTGCCCTAACCAAGTGTCACAGGTGGTCGGCAAATTATTTTATTCTGTAGACAAAGTACATAAGTGCATGTGTAACCTATATTTTTTTATTCTTTGTATTTTGTAAGGGGACAAATGTCAATTGGGGCTCACCCTGTATTTTTCTCCTGCCATTATATTTTTGTTTATTTATTGCGTGTCTCTGTTCCTGTATTTACTTGTAAACTATATTTTTCAGTGGCAAATCTCAATAAACTAAACTAAACCCTACCTCAGAACACACAGGAGCACAGTGACAAAGATGAAGGATGCTTTAAGCAGATATAAAGGTGGATTGAAGAGAGTTGTTTACCAAGTAGAAGAGGACGTCGGGGGCCTTAAAAACTGCAAGTCTGGTGGTCAGTTACCTCGCAATGAAAGACAAGCCAAGTACCTGAAAGTTGAGTGTCAGCCACGCAAAGCAGTTAACCCATTAATGGCCGCAGCTTTTGTGGAAAACTGTGTTTTGAAGCTAGTCCAGCAGATTTCGGGTCACTGTTGGGGTTTTAAAAGCTCGAACTTACCAAAAACCACTTGACAGCTCGTGCACTCGACGGCCTTTCGATCCAAATGTAAAATGGCGGCCTGGAAATCTCGGGCACGCCCCACTTACGACTTCTACTTTTCTCTCTTTCTCCTTCCCTTTTTTTCCCCTCTCCTTGCCTAAAGTTTCTCCTCACTTGCTGGAAATTGAGTAGGCTTCATTTTGGTGTAGAGATTTTTCAGAAACTACTCATTATTTTCAAAGCACATGCTCGGAAAGGTAGGTGGGTAGTGAAACACGATCTTCGTGCAGATTTTCCGGTCAAAGTGACACGGTTTTTTGGCTATTTCTCCAATCTCCTCCACTCAATTGCACTCATTCTGGTATCGTCTGCAAGATATTTTCAACCCGTTCAAGTACATGCTGGAATTCGTGCTCCAGAGTTAAAATTGATGACGTCACAGGGCGTAGAAAGGGTGTGGGTCCCCATGGGCGCATACGGGCGCACTGGACGTTAATGGGTTAAGGATCCAATTTTTCAAATCACTGAAAAGATGAAAGAACAGTCACAAACGGGAGAAAAATTCATTCGCGCGTACTCATTAGATGACGGTTCTCCAAAGGTCATCTTGTTTACCGACGAACAAGTAGCAGATATTGCTAACTTTTGTTGTAATGATATTGACGGGCACAAGTCTCTCCTGTACGCTAACGTTACCTTCCAACTTGGTCCATTCTTTGTGCTTGTTACGTCATACCGTACAGGCCTGATTTTTTTCAGGTCTGATTTTCGCTCTTGCATAAATAGCGCTCTCTACTGCGAGGATCGTGCATCATACGTATTTTCCGTTAACAAAGCAGCAGGAAAAAAGAATCCCAATCATCAGACCAGACAACGCAAGAAGTCGCCTGATGTGATGAAAACAATGGCATCATGCAGTAACACTCTCGGTGATGCTCTGGCCAACACTGTCACTACACAAGAATACTCAGCTGTTGCCACATCAGATTTGCGCATGACCATAAGGAAGAGCATACCTCCAAAGCCCTCTGTTAGTCCCACAACAACCACGCCCTTCAAGTTAATTGAAATCAAAGGGAAAGTACGCAAGTGTGCAGGCTGTGAAGGAGATTTGAAGGATGGTCCTGATGAGTACACCAAGGATGACTTGGACGAGCTGTTCTGTGTTCACCACAAAGAGCATGATTATGTTTGGATTGTGAAGCACAAACTCCATAAAAAGACATTTGAGAACAAGCATTTTCATGTGTATCGCAATTGCTTAGTTGGCCGGAATCCTGGCTTTGACATGTTCAGATGTGTATTTCTTACACTCTCTTTGCCCATCAACTCAGTTTCATTAAGGATAGGTTGAGTAGCCTGTCATCTTAAGGGCCTGTTTACATGAGTGAGGGTGCCCCTACATAGTAGGGTTACCATAGCTAGTAGGGTGACCCTTCTCTATTGTAATTATACTGCGTGTTTACATGTGAGGTAGGATGACCCTAGGGGTAGGGTGACCCTACTGTGTAGGGACGAGTTTTGCCGCCATTAGCCCATGTAAACGCAAAACCTAGGGCTATCCCTAGGGGTAGAGCTATGTCCAGTCATACCGCTGACACACAGCGCAGGCATCTCAGCGAAACAAAATGGCGGACAGTGGAACAGCATCCACAGCTAGTGTTAGCTACAAACCAGGTGAATATTTTCGCTGTTACCAGCTTACAAAACTCGTTCCTGACTCGAAAGATAATGGAGAAGATGTTGATAGTCTTTTGGGAACCGAGAATTCTGCGGAGAACGTCGAAAATGTCCAGCAACTATCCAAAAAGAATCAAATTAACCGCCAAAACTTTATCTCCCGCCGTCATTTTGGTTGTTTTCCTTGCTGGGTGACCTGGCTATAGTGTCAGCCCTCACCCCTAGGGTTTCAAATTACCATGTAAACGCTCGGTATCTTCAAACCTACCAAGTAGGGTAACCCTATCCCCTAGGGGCACCCTCTTCCAATGTAAACAGGGCCTAATACTTAAAAGCATACACTTTCATGGGGTGACAAGAGTCTCATTTATTATGAAACCGTTCCACTTGATTGCACAGTTCAAACTAGTATAAATAATGTAAGATTAGACAAAAGTTTGAAACCTTGTGAGCCCTATTTTTAATGGAGCTCATTTACAAGGCAAATTTCCATTTTCGATTTCGTAATAATTAGTATTAAATCAAGAGTGGAAATGCTCAAAAGCTAAAAGTACTCGTAGTGATGGAATCTAATTTCCCCAATAATGGTTGTGGTACATATAGATATTTTCATATTCCTAGAAGTTCGTAGATTTTCTTGATATTTCACCAAAGGATGAAGAACTTATCCACTCCCTTCCCTCAAGTCCAATCATCAATACAATACAATCAGAAAAGGTGGTAAACAGTGTTAAGAAGTCAACTATGTCACCTGTTTTCGAGACAAGCCATTACAAAGGTAAATTGCTTAAACGACTCAAAATTAGCGTTTGTCTGTGTTAATATTTTTTGCATAAGTAAGGATGATTAGCATCATCTATGCTCTAGTTACAGTTAAGAAAGATTATTATTATCGTTTTCGAGGAACAAGCCAATAATTAATCATTAACTAACCTTGGGACGTTTAAATTGCAATTTAAAAAAAGAAGAAAAATATTAAACAGATTGCTAAATTTCTCAATTAGCAGTGCTCGAAACTAACGGTCGTTCACTCGTCAAAAACGAGTAAAATGTACCATTGGACGAGTGAGAATTACGATTACTCTTACCTTTGGACGAGTAGGCAGTTTCTTGTTTTTATCTGCTTTGTATTTTACGAATTTTAAGTCAATAAAAACATCCATTAAATGTGTGCTTTGTCTTTATTTACGAACGTGCAAAGGGGCATGCCGTGACGCCATTTTGAAAATGGAGAGGAACTGGTTCGAGCAAAGACTTCCTAGCATGCGCAGTAGATAGCAGCATGGCGGGAAATTGATTCGCATCATGGCCGCTCGCCGTTGTTTTTCTTTGCTTGGCTATTTCAGAGGAACAGAGCAAAATACAAAGCAAAGTACAAGCAAAAATAAAGAAGCTTCAACAACAACAGACTGTGAAGATTCTGAGCCAAAAGCTAAAAAAGCCAAAAAGGAAAGGGCTTTTAAGGAAGCATGGAGAAAGGAATTTGCGTGGTTGATGTACGATGATGAGTCAGGGAAAATGTTCTGCCAATATTGCCTACATTTTCCAAACAGCAAAAACAAGCAGTCTTCGTTTTGTTGCGGGAGTCAAAATTTTCAGCTGGACGGGCTAAGATCTCATGAAAGATCTGCAGGACATGTATTGAGTGTGGATGCTAAAGTTGCTAAAACCAAAGGTGCAAGAAAAGGGACAATCGATGCTGAATTGCTAAGACTAGAGAAAGATACTGTTGCAAAGATGGAAAAGCTGTTTAATACAGCCTACTACGTATGCTATCTCAAGATGCCTTTTTCCAGTTTTCCTCATTTGTGTTCTCTTCAAACTAAAAATGGACTTGTGTTAGGACAAACATATAGAAATGATCATGGATGTAAAGAATTTTGTAAGCATATATCCCAGGTCATGAAAGAAGAACAAGCAGCTATTATTAAGAATGCACGATTTCTGTCTGTATTGGCGGATGGAAGCACAGATTTTAGTGTGACTGAGGAGGAAATTGTTTATGTGAGATGTGCTTTGCCATCAGCAGAAACCATAACATTTTATGTGGGACTGAAAGAGGTTCCTAGTGCAAAAGCACCTGGAATTCTTCATGCCATTGAAACAGTGATGGACGAAAAAGATGAGCACTGGAAAGAAAAGCTTATTTCTACCGGTACAGATGGTGCTTCAGTCATGATAGGTAGACTAGGTGGTGTTGTGGCAATGTTGCAAGCCCAAGTTCCACATGTAATTGGAATCCACTGTGTTGCTCATAAATTGGAACTAGCTTTTGCTGACACAGTCAAGTCATGTGAGGTCATGAAACAGGTGAAAGAAGTGCTTACTGGCTGTTGGAAACACTACAGGTACTCTGCCAAGGCAGTAAGAGAACTGAAGGAGCTTGCAGATGCTATGGAGGTCAATGTGGGAAAACCTACAAAGGCTGATGGGACCAGATGGGTACCACACTTTTTACGAGCAATTGAAGTATTAGTTGGGAAAAACTACAAGGTGATAGTTGCACACTTTGCTCATACAGCAGAAGCAAATGATTCTTCTGCTGAGATGCAAGGAAGAGCGAAAAATGTCTACAAAAAACTGACTAGCTACAGATTTTTACAGTACTTGCATTTGTTGTGGGATATTGCTTTTGAAATATCCAAAGTCTCCCTTGTCTTCCAGAGAAATGAAGTTGCAGTATCAGATGTGAAACATGAACTAGACAGGGTTGACCTTGCCCTGCATAACATGGCCAGACGTGGAGGTAGGCATTTGCAGTCATTCCAAGAAAAAGTTGGTGATGGAGAAGTATTTCAGGATGTGAATCTCAAGAGAGCAGAGAATGATACAGAAACATTTGCTAGAAACAGGGAAAATATTCTCAGTGATTCAAGGAGATTTGTGCAGCAAAGGTTTGAGAGTTTCTGCTCTCCTGTTCTGAAAGCAGCAGCTGTGATTACAGATCACAATTCATGGCCAAGAACAAGGGATCAGCTAGGAATGTATGGTGAGGAGGATGTTGTGGTCCTGGCCAATCACTACAGAGATGTGCTGAACAGAAATGACTTTGATATTGATGAGGCAAAAGACGAATGGCTATCCTTGAAACTACATGCCTTGAATACCAGGGCCATGGAAACCCTGACAAAGCAAGTCTTCTGGAACCAAATATACAAAGTAAACCATGCACAGTTCTCACATGTGCTTATGCTCGTGGAGATAAGCTTTACCATGGCTGTTTCAACCTCTTGTTGTGAAAGGGGTTTTTCTTGTATGTCAAGACTTAAGACTGAATACAGAAATTCCCTTGACGTGTCCACAGTCGACCACTTAATGAACATTTGTCTGAATGGTCCCAGTCCAGAAGAATTTGTTGCTGAGAAAGCCATTATTCACTGGGTGCAAGAATCACAGAGGGCTCGCCGACGCAAATTTCCCTTTCGTAAACGGTCGTTGCCATTTGAAACGGTCGATGCCATTTCTCGGAACGGTCGTTGCCATTGAAAACGGTCGATGCCATTTCTCATGACGGTCGATGCCATCGTAAAGGTCGATGCCAAGAAGGAACCGATATTTCCGACTCTCTCCGACGACATGCGTGACAATTAGAGCAATGCAGACTAGCTTTCCCACAAACCATCGCGATTTTTATCAAATCAAAATGGCGGACAAACCCGACAATTTTCTCAAAGATCTAATATCTTCAGCTATAAAAGAAGTCGAATCGAAAAGAAAATCTTTTGAATCGACCCAAATTACAAAGGAGAGTTTTCTGGCTTCGCTTCCAGATGATTCATTTTACTACCTGAAGGCAATTTCAGGAAATGGAGAAAAGTTCAAAGTGCACTTTTTGACCGAAGATATAACGAAAGAAAACCTGGAGCAATGGATATCCGAATATGAAGTGATAAACAGCATCTCAGTGAAGTTAAAGACAAAGAAGGCACCAACAAGCGGCTATGTGTTGCAAAACTACTATAGATGTCAACACAACACTCGCAACTGGAGTCCAAGTAAAGATCCACAGCAGAAATTGTACTTGAATCCATCTGCCAGAGTAAAGAACACCAATTGCCCCTTTCAGATGATAGTCAAAATAGACAGCGAGGGATGTTGTTCTGTGGACATAGAGTGGGACCACAACCATTCACTTGAAACTCTGGAGACCTCTAATTTCCGTGACCTTTCTCCTGAGTGCACAGAAAGGGTTTTGAAGCTGTTTGAAAGTGGGCATACACCAGCAACCGCAAGGCAACAGTACTTGAAAGAACTCAAAGAATCATGTCAGGATGAATTGGAATTTCACAGGAAAAAGGCCAATCGGGCAGTTATGCCAAGAAAAAGGGACTTTAGTTACCTCTACACGCAATTTGGTAAGGATAGGTATGGTGGACAGGGCGTTATGATGTTTGAAAGACTTGCCGAAAGGCTTGAACAATACAAGAAAGACAACCCTGAAGCTACTACTTGTTACCAGATATATGAAGGTGATAATACGCCTCTTATAATTGCTATTGTAACACCTCTCATGAACCGTGTACACAAGGAAGTGCAGCAGTCTGGTGAGATGGTTTTTGTTGATGCTACTTCTAATACAGAAGAGCACAATCTTAAAGTGTTTTTAATGTGCACAAACAATGTGTCTGGAGCACTTCCACTTGGCATCTTGATCACCAGTGATGAGCAGGAGCGTACACTTAAACAGGGCTTTGAAATGTTTCGGTCCTGTTTACCAGAGTATGCATTCAATGATCGTGGTCGGGAACAAGGCCCCCAAGCCATCCTTACAGACAACTGTAAAGAGGAAAGAAATGCTCTGAAGTCTGTTTGGCCAACATCTGTTTTACTTCTTTGCATCTTCCACATGCTCCAACAACTTTGGAGATGGCTTCACGAGAGCAAGAACAGTATCAGCCAAGCAGATAGACCCTATTTTCTCACCCTTTTCAAGAGGTCCTTGTATGCCGAGACAAAACAAGATTTTGAGAACTGCTTCAGTGAACTTTTGAATGATGGCCGTTGCAAGAAATACCCAGATCTAGTCAGCTATTTGCAAAATCTATACAATGACAAAGAATCTTTTGCTCTATGCTTTAGAACTGAACTGCTTGTTAGAGGTAACCACACCAACAATTTTGCTGAGGCTCAGTTTTTGGTTCTTAAGGATGTAATTCTGCAGCGCACTAAAGAGTACAATGTTGTTGGGCTTCTAGACAAGCTGACTATTGATTTAGAAGATCACTACAAGAATAAGCTCCTTAGTATTGCTGATGGGAGTTTTGATGGCGTGTACAGACATCGTTTCTTTGGCAAAGGGAAAAACGGAAGCACAGGGTTTAAAGTCCCCGATAAAAAAGATCTTGATGCCTACCTCTCAACTGTGGAGAACTTTGGCAATAATGTATTCAAAGTTGGAAGCTCTTCAGATAGCAGTCACAGGTCAGTAGTGTTTTTTCTTAGCCGTCACAATAGCATAATGCTCTGATGGTACAAGAGGGCATGTGTGGGTGGGCATTATTTTCCTATCTTTCCCCCACTGTCTGATTCAAATTATCTTGATAGGGGAAGCAGTGCAGGGGGGGGAGGGGGCAGTGTTTCTAGGCTCCTCCCCTTTGGAGCAAAAATACATAAAACATAGGGACATAACATGCATAACATATGAGATACATGTAATTCCTGCAGTTCATCCATATGCTGCATTCCAAGGATGTTGATTTAGCATAAGGAAGACCAAAACATGAGTAATATATTGTCCAGGGGGTGGGGTACCTTTAGTAATTTCCCTTCTTGGCAGGGTGTTGAGTTTTTTATAGCAGAGTAAGAGCAAGTCCTTACTCTGCTGTTAGGAATATTTCTATTAATATCTTAGTGGATCAACCAGTTGAAGGTCTAGAATGTATCTATTACAGATTGAAAAAACAAAAATTCCAGTTGTATTGAGATATTTATGAATTGTCTCATTGGTTCTTTGTCAGTTATACAGTGGACATGACTCTTGGGATATGTACCTGCACGGTTGGTAAAAACGGGAGCCCATGCAAACACCAGTATGTCCTGTGGGTGGCAAATCTAGCAGACTGCATAAACTTTATTCCAGTCAGTAACCCACATGAGAGGCAGAAATTGGCCTGGCTAGCAATAGGAAAGACACTTCCTGTTGCTTGCTATAAGCCATTACGCTCTAGTGATGCTGGACAAACATCACAAACTGATGGTTCTAATGGTTTTGTAACAGAGGCATCCACTAGTATGGAAACAGCACAACAAGGGCCAAACTGCTCAACTGCTGAACTAATTCAGAGCAATGATGATGAGGATGAACATTCCACTGAACCAACTCAGAGCAATGATGATGATGAGGATGATTCCATTGCAAATGCTGAACAATTGTTGAGAAACTCTTGTGAAAAAATAATTCAAAAGCTCCAAAGCTCAAGAGACCTTAATTTGGCTAAAGGTGTAATCAGGTTTGCAAAAAGGGTAACATCCTTAACCGCTGCTAGATCTATGCATTCTAATTTGGCAAGCGCTCTTTTTTCTTTCGGGTCCAGTGAGGTGAAAAAAACCGGAAATGGAAAAAAGATCCGAGTCCAGCCCAACAGAAAACGAAAGTGTGGTAGTGGAAGCCATCAGGTTGTATCAAAAGGGCGACCAGTACAACTACAAGAACCAACCTCCAAGAGGAAGCGCACCCATGACTTGGCTAAAGCAGTACAAACAAACACTAAAAGTAGTAAGAAGTCTGGGTCCCATACTATGAAATCCAAGACAAAGCACATGCAAAGGAAAAAATAGGAAAACAGAGAAATCTTAGTGAATAAACAATGGAATGTTTGCATAATGTTTAACATAGAGGGAAATTCACTTAAGGCAAATTGCCTAGATTAAAAACCTCTCTTCTTGGATCTGCCCCTGAACAACAAGGTTATTAAAAAGATTGAGGTTTTGACATTGTAAATAAGTTTTAATTCATTCTTTCCTGTTAAAGTCTAACACAACATTTGTAATGATTTAAAATTTGGTTTGAACAGTAACATGATGTACATGTGCCAGAACTTATGGATTCTTCCATGGGTTCAGATAATTGGTACAATGCCATACAACCGTATAGTACCTTGTGGGTATGAAGGTTTGTTTGCTGATATCCTGATTGAGGAAAATTATAAGCAAAATTCAGCCATTGATTCACATGGGGCGCTAACTAATACTCAGGTAAATTAAGGCCTGGGCCTCCAGTTATTTCACCCAAAAAGTGGGGGGGGGGGGGGGGGTGGTCTATCTGAAGATTAAGCTGTACAAACGTAAAACTTTGAAAAGATTGAAGGTTTGAAATTGTAAATAAGTTTTCATTCATTCTTTCTTGTTAAAGTCTAACACAACATTGTAATGATTTAAAATTTGGTTTGAACAGTAACATGATGTACATGTGCTGCAATGACCACAATTAATTTCAAAAATCGATAATAATAATTTAAAAACAAAAACAATTATGTATTATAGATTGATCCAATATTCCTTTCAAATCATCTCCAGTTAAAATCACTAAATGCAGGATAGGTTAATTAAGCATGTGACTTTTGGTGTCTTATAAGATTTCGTTTCTCTGCAAAAGTCTTTTGACAATGATCACACTTGTTGCTGTCTTTATGTTTCTTGTCTTTATGCCTCTTTAGCTTTTGCTCATGGTCAAACGATTCATTGCATTCCTCGCAAATGCACTCATGACAACCTTTCTGGTGGTATTTGAAGTCCTTCTCCCTTGTGAACTGGGTGCTGCAGGTTGGACATTTTTTTATCTCTGCTATTCCCATATCAAGGTCTTCCCTCAAGCTCTGTGCTTTATCTTTCCAGTCCTATGAAGATCATAGCATGATATTTTAAAAGGGGGGAAATATATTAGGGAACAATCGTGTATTTTTGATCCCCCCTATTTTTTATATAAACTAGATTGCAAAGACAGTTTTGTTCACCCTCTATCATAATTTTTTGAGGATAATACCCCCTTGCCTCCCCCCCTTTCCTCAAAACCTGGATCCGCCACATGTAGGTTATTTCTGATTAAAATTTAAGTTAAATTAATTGGTACATTATAATGGGCCTTGCTATCCCCAAGGTATATTTAAGAGTTCTGTCTGGAAAAATAACAAGTCTGAACATTATATTACAAAATTGACATTGAGCTTGAGGTCCCAGCTTGATTCAAGATCAACATTCATAACCTAAAATACTTTTAATTGGAAAGTTTGACGAGAACATTTACACTCTCGGTCCTTACAAAGTTAGCCACGTAAACCACACAGCAGTCCACTGAAATGGGGCAGGGTTAATACACAAACATTCACAATGTTAGAAGTTTATAACTAACCTTTCGTCTGTCTGTCGGCAATTTCTTCCACATATTGCCAACCACTTTGGAAACCTGCCCGATTCCCGCCCCCTTTCCAAGTTGTTCCTTGACATCTGGCTGTGGAATGATACAAAGTACGAGGAAACTATATCAGCTTATATCGAATGTAATTTCAAGGCCTACAAGAATAATGAATACAAGTGCAACACTTACAGATAAGATATTTGTTAATGACATAAACGAAAATTTTAGATGCGGTTTATTTTTCACTGATATTTCTGATCACTTAATCTTAATCACTTGTAATCGGATGTAAAGGATGTAAGGGAAACAACATGTTTTAGACTATTTGAACAAGCACTTTATCCAGCCTGAAAATGATTGAATATTTCGGGAAATACAAAACAAACTCACCGCAACTGACTGCATAAAGGAGTTCCACCCCGTTGGCTTCTTAACTGATTTTTTTTTTGTTTCTGCACAAGAAGAATGGGTTCGTTCTGTTTCAGCTGGCTCAACTCTCGCGCACGTGGATTGCTCCGCCATCTTATAAGCAACACTGCCCGGAAGTGACGTCCGAGCGTGCCAACAGCGTACGAGCTATTCACGAGGGCTGTCGTCTGCTCGGCTAGTTTGAGAAATGGCATCGACCGTTTTCAATGGCAACGACCGTTCCGAGAAATGGCATCGACCGTTTCAAATGGCAACGACCGTTTACGAAAGGGAAATTTGCCTCGCCGACCTAACTTCTTGGATTAAAGTTTAAGGGACAGTGACAGATGAAAACACCTCACAATGTTGATTTTCTAGTTATCCTTTATTTCAAAACTATTTATATTACTGTGGATAGATAAGATATCATGGTACTGACAATTTCAGGTCCATCATTTTCCTTGGAAGATAGATGTAACTGCGTATACTTCTGAGTGAATGATTCAAAAAAATATATGGGACTAGTTAGATTCCTTCCAGGACTACTGAAAATTTCCTACTACTTGTCCCGGGAAAACCATTTCAAAAAGTTAGTTTCGAGCACTGATTAGTATGTGTGTTTTATCTTTTTGAAACAATGTCATGCAATAATTATATAGTATCCCAAATGAACTTCCTGTTGCACAGAGAACAGCTAATACGCCACTTGTATTGTTATGCTACCATGAACACTTCATTAAGAAAAGCAAGTAAAGTTTGTGAATGTTTATGACGGCGATGCCTGCGTGTCCCGGGGTGCTTGTTGCGAATTTAATACTCTACAGTAGTAAAGAGGCAGTTAAAAATTGGCCTGGCTCGTACTGTTTGCATTTTCTTACCTGAACATTTTGTCCCATATAACACCGTTCTTTACATTTTTACACTTGTGCTCCACTATATGCTATCAAACTGACAGCCTGTATCGTAAAGACCGCCATTTTTTATATCCTCAGTGACCACGCTATATTGGCCCATCCTCTCCCCTCCCCCTTAACCTACCATTATGGTTGAGTGCCCAGGTAAGGAGGAAAGAGTTAGGATGTTTCGAGGCTGAGTGCTTTAGAGCACTCATTTAGAGCACGCATTATTTGCACTCATTATTTGCTTTGTGTTATTCCCTCGAGCATTGAAAATTGTGTTAGTGACTTTTTAGTATACCTTTTAGTGACATAGAATTGTACGCCAGCGTACTCATTCAACTCGTACTGATTTTATTTTTTATGTTTTTAAAAATCTGACCACCGGTAGGCCACAGGGTAGGCCATGGCCTAGGCCAGGTTGTGTCCACACCTTCATATCACTGCCGGATTTGCCACACTAGATTATTTGGCACTTCTTAAAATAAAAATATTTATTACTTTACATACATTGCGTCTGAATCCTCCCCAGGCATCCTGTAAGCTTTCTGACAGAAAGTGGAACCCAGTCCACTGGCAGATATACAATACAGCTGATATTTATCGGATATTTATTTGTCCGCAAGAACAGCAGAAGAAAGTCGTTGGTAAGATAGTCCCCAGGGCAACGTCTAAAGGTTTGCAGCAATGCTATGCTTTTAAAAATCTGACCACCGGTAGGCCATAGGGTAGGCCACAGGGTAAATTTTGTCCACACCCCCTGTGGGAGGAATGTATTGATACACAGGATGTAAAGGTCTAAAGGTCTCAAAGAACAATAGGTATCTTAACGCTCCAACAAGGGATACCTTTAGCAGATAATATCATGGCTCCAAGCATGTTTGCACGGCAGTATTACAAGATTGTATCGCTTGGAGATTCACTCTCTCTCAACAAGTGAAGTAATTGAGCAGAGGAAGGAGATTCTCAAAAGCATTATGCATTAATGAAGATGCTTTCTATTCCTTTGAAGATGTGGCCTCTAGAAATAAGACTGCTGTTTTGGAAAATAACTGATTGGAGACCAGCAGGCCTTCAACCTTTTGGCTGATTTGCATTGGTAACAGTTGCACTCCTGATCTGACTTGTCCATGGATTCTTTTATCCTAATCATGAAAACCTGCTAAAGCAGAAAAGTGGGCATGCCAAGTAGACTTTGCGATAAACATGACTGTAGTGACTACTTCCGGTTGTCGTTTTGTTACTCGTCAATCATGTAATTTCCCAGTTAGTAAGTGAGAGAGAGTAGAGCTCAGCACGGTTGTAAAACTTGGAGTTCAACAAATAAACCATTTCGTAAAATAACATTCTAGCGTGCAGTCAATACACTACACTGGCGACGAGTGATTAAAAGCAACACTGAATCAACGGAAGTCCACTCAAGCCAATAGGAACACAGAATCAAAACAACCCAACTAAAGCCGACAGCTTACGCAGCCATGAGCAACCCCTACCACCGTTTCCCTCATTCGACCTTTCTCAAAACCAAGGAACACTTGGCACTGGGTGGAAAAAGTACATCGCACGGTTCCCCAACCTTATTGTGGCGTTGAATGTGACCAACAAGAAGCGACAGCAGGCTCTTCTGTTACACTATGCAAGCAAAGAGGTCAAAGATATTGTTGAAATGCTGCCCGACGCTATTGCAGGAGCAGACGAAGACCCGCTCGGAAAAACAATCATGGCTCTCACAAACCACTTCAAGCCAAAGACTAATGTAGCCTATAAAGTGTACAAGTTCTAATAAGGCGTGACCCCTCCGGAATTAATTCCAGAACACCTTATCGTCCTGAACCCTATGTCATCACTCGCCGGAAGGGTACGATGATTACTGCCAAGGGCGGGGGGAAAAACATCACCCGAAACTCTTCGTTCTTCAAGAAGCTGGAGCCAGACGTCCAGGTTACAGTTGGCGGACCTGTGCATGACAGCTGAACTCCCCCAGCTCTGCCTATTGATGCTAAGGAGAGTACGCTGTCAAAACCTGTCGAGTGTGGACCCCGCCGCAACCCGCAGAGACACAGACGACCTCCTGCATACCTCAAGGACTTTGTCTAAGACCTCTTGAAACCCAATGAGGGACGTTTTCATATGTTTGTTCACTCTGCACTAGATGCTCAGAGTCGGTTTTATATTTCGTTGTAGTTTCGGTATAGCTTATATATATATATTGCAAGGTGGGGAGGAATGTAGTGTCCACTTCCGGTTGTCGTTTTGTTACCTGTCAATCATGTAATTTCCCAGTTAGTAAGTGAGAGAGAGAGCAGAGCTCGGCACGGTTGTAAAACTTGGAGATCAACAAATAAACCGTTTCATAAAATAACATTCTAGCCTGCAGTCAATACACTACAATGACCATTAGGAGATGCTTGGTTCTACTTAGATGTTGACCATCGAAGAATGCTTTGTCTAAATGGACACAAAAAGAAAAGCAACTTTGAGCACAAATACAACCCAGTTCATGCAATTTAAAGGGAAATATAACCGAAATGGGATGGTAATTGTTCATATCACTCAAACTTCCCTGTTTAAATAAATGAGTAACTTTAGCACATTTCCAGTCATCAGGGAATATGTCCAAAGAACAATTAACAATCTTGCAAGAATGAAGGAATGTCAGTTTCCATAAAAATCAGTTAAATTCCTCTAAAAATTGAGGGGATCAAATGTGATAGTTTACCAGGCATGCAGAAAGAAGAGGGAAGAAGCAGAGGTCCAGCAAAGCCTATGTATCAAGTTCAGGGTGAGATGATTAAGGATGTCACTCGAGAGTGCACTGCTATCTTTTCTTTAAGGAATCGAAGTTGTCAGAGATCTCAAGTGTTGCATTGGTAAGGATGGTCCCCAGAGAACTTGATCCAAAAGAGCCCATATAGAGTTCTAAAGTTGTTACGTCATGTTTCTAGGCAGCCAAACAACTTAGGTCTAAACAAAACGGCCAGGAGCCAACATGGCAGCGCTCTCTATATCATCGTTGGCTTCTTTTTTCGCAGATGAGCAAAAATCTTTAACCAGAGGTCAAAATCACTATCAATCTAATCATATTGAAAGTTTTTTCCATAACAATGGCGTGATTCGGGGAGCGGTTCATGCCAGCATGAAGAAAATAGTCTACAAAGTGATGGTGAGTAATCGACACGTTCTGCCATATGTTGTAGTACGTTTGATTCATTCTTAAACATGTTCTTGTGCACAATTCATGTGTCCATTACCTTTGTCGTCTAAATAACGTTTTCAGTGGACAGTTATTTCATAGAAAGCCGTAATTGTGATATCAAAGTCTAAATACAGCCGATGTTTCGCCACTCTTACTTAACCCACTCACAGATGCCTTTCAGTTCGTAAAATAACATCTGGTTTTACCACTTCTTTTGATTTATTTAGATGAAGAAAAGAACATCAAGTCAACGGACTGTCAATGCCCGAGAGGAAAGTTTAAGTGTAGTCATGCTGCTGCTTTGTTTATTCATGGCCTTTATGTCCTTAGTCGAACTGATGTTGAATGCCAGTGGAGAAAGCGTAAGGCCACAAACGTGCTGCTCCCATCAGTGCAAGAAATGTTCCCGCCAGCAAAACCCGGATATAGGGCTCTTTTGAGAGACCCGACTTGCCAAGAATGCAGCGACCTTTTTCAGAAGTTGAAGAACTATGGTAAATTTACCGGTTTATACTGGCTCATGAGCCCTGAACCTGAAAACCAGTCTGGTTCATTGCCAGTTGCTACTGTGGATGACGTGATCTTCCAAGAGGAATTTTTGCAACTGCAAGGCGCTGGAGTACAACGGCAGTATTTCCTGGAGAAGGTCAAAGTCGACTGGAAGACAATTGAAGATGTAAGTCGCCTCACTTCAGGACAAAGGGACAATCCCTCTTGGCAAATGATCAGGAAGGGTCGATTGACAGCAAGCAATTTTGGGTCAGTTCTAAATGCTAAGCGTGTTACCCCTTCCTTGATTAAGAGCATCTTCTTGGCGAATACGACCTTTCCAGAGTAAAAGCTGTCCAGTGGGGGGACACTAATGAACCTGAAGCCATTAAAGCATTTACAATGAGGACTGGCTTGGCCATAGTGGAAACAGGGGTGTGGTTGCATGAGTCAGGTGTCCTAGGTGCATCCCCAGATGGATTGGTTGGTGATTATAGTGTACTTGAAGTCAAGTGTCCCTACACCCAGCAAGACCTGACTATTGAGGAGGCTTTGAAGTCAAATGACTTTTGCTTAGAAAAAAGGGATGGGAAAACTGTTTTGAAATGTGACCATGTTTACTGGCACCAAGTCCAAGGGCACATATATTTTACTAAGAGAAAGAAATGCTTCTTTATTGTTTGGACCTTGAAAGACTTCATTGCTCTCGAAATCCAGCGGGATGATGGTTGAGAGGTTAGGATCCAAGAACTAAAGGATTTCTAACTAAAACATCTCTTCCCCAAAATTATTGAGGGAGAACTTTAAGCTTTTTCAGTTAAATGGTAGAATATCTAATAATGATTAATTGCATTGCAGTTTACAAGCCTATGAATCAGCCTCACCAATTTGGGGCACTTCTGGTGAAATCATAATGCATGCTACCTAGAGCTCTGCATGAAAAATTATAAAACATATTATGGTATGTTGTGTCTTCTATGTGAGACTATAACAAATATGTGCATGTACTTGTCCTATAGTGAGGATATGATCGAGTATTAGGAAAAAAAATCCTTTTTATTGAAGCACTTCTCATTTGGTACTATTACATTGTTAACTTGAACAGAATAAAGTCACTTTCTCTTCTTTCCTAAATGTCAGAAAGTGAGAAAACTGCCGGTAACAGCGATCGACAGACACCAGCGATTCCCCTTACGAGTAATTCAGCAGCATGTGTTGATGAAGGAGACAAAACAGCTGAAAGCACAAACATCCATCCTCTGTTGCCACAGGTACAGTGTGAAGCATTGATTAAAGAGTCTTTCACTCAAGGTAACTTCACAACTACTATACCTCTTTCAACAAATGTTCAAAACTCACTGAGCAGGAATTGCAAAGAGTCAAGCCTAAGAAGTTTAACCATGACTGGGTGGAAAAAATCGACAACTGGTGGCTTTGCTGGGGAAGGAATGTTTTGTATCATTTGTAAAAAAATGGAGTTACAAATCCCCACAACAAAACTGACATTTTCTGAAGTAGCGTCTGACCGATTCAAGTCAGATGCTATTGAAACACACAGAAAGTCAGGGCATCATAAGAGTGCTTTAGAAGCAGAGATGATCTCAAGAATGTCTGTTTTCCACAAAGAGTTTGTTGAGAAAAAAGAAACCGAAATATCAGTCTTAGAGAAAGCCTTTTCAACAGCTTATTTTGTAATGAAAGAGTACTTGCCAAAAAGAAAATTCTTCCCACTTATTCCCACTTGATTCTTTGGAATACAAAGTCCAAAATACCAAGCTGTTTAGTGGAAAACCTATGACACCACAATTGAATACGGCACCCATCTTTTAATCTTAGTTTTGTTTAGACCCAAATTTTGGTCATCATGACAGCGTGACGTCACACTTTAGTACTCTATTTAGAACTGTACCATGGACAGGAAACATCAGAAAGAGTAAGAGAAAGGATGATGTTTTGAGGCCACCCAGTCTTGCACAAGAACACGTTTCCATGTATAAAAGCAACATAGTTGATAACTACTATCACTTTGTGTCATTCAGGGATAACTTTAGTATCAATCAGTTTGCATATAATATTTTTTAAGTATTCTATTAATCTTCCATCATCTCATAGCAAGAAACAATCAAAATTGTCATTCAACAATTACAGAACATGTCTTACCGATATTACTTTTAATAGTCAATGTTACCATCCATTGGTGTCTTATTTGCATTCAATTCTACTAAAATGTAGTTCACTTTTCCATCGATTTTTCTCAATGAAAAATCATGTATATTGTTCCATCATAATATTGGTGAATTGAGTCTAGGATCTTGCCATATAGAGAATTATGTTCTTTATAGCTACACAACTCTTTTATACACACATATTGGTGTATGTTGACCAAGATGCTTACAAGTTCATGGGCCATTTCCCTTTCAAATCAAGTTATTAAAAGGCCTCCAAGCTATTGTGCTGATAATCGTAGGCTAGATTTCCTTACCTCAAGTGCCTATAAAGCCTCATTAAAGGCTGATTGATACCAGATTCCCATTTTCAACACTACATGAATTTGGAGAAGACTCTGCTGTCTCTATCGAGAGGATTGTACAGAACGATACATCACTTCAGAAAGAAATCAAACAACAACTGAAGCACCATCTGCCATCAGCTCTCCTCCAATGCATGAAGGCCATTCAGAACTCTGGCATTGTGACGACTTTGACTCAAAGTATAACTGAAGAGCATTCTACATACATAGTATAAGTTTCCAGTGAGTTTCACACCTGTCTGTTGACTTAAAGTATGACTGAAGAGCATTCTACATATATAGTATAGGTTTCCAGTGAGTTTCACACCTGTCTGTTGAAAAACATGTTTCAGGAAAACACTCTTGTTTTAGGGCCACTTTGATCATTGCTTTTGCACCTTTGGTGGCTCCTAAAAGAGCCATTTTTGCTCATAAGTGGCATTAAACTTTCCTCAATAACAAACCTTTCAACCAGCAGGGAATCTCATTTTAACTGCAAATCTGTTTACAATGTCTTCTACAGCTGAACAGGTCAACGGTGGTCTAATAGTGGGAAAACATGCCACACTTAAATAATTTACCATAAGAAGAAAAAGTTACTTGTGTCCATAGCCCTTCTCCTGATCAAATATCCGGGTATTTCCTGTTGCTTTATCTAAAACTGAGAATCTGACAGTGCTTGAAAAATACCAGGGTAAGATCAAACACAAGTTTAAGTCAGTAGATATGATGTCCATACTATTAGAGCTATTACTTTCAGTTTTCAAGATTAATGAGTGTACAGTCAATGATGTGACTAATACAAAGGAACTTAATCAAGACTCCACTTCTGATTTATTTTGAGCTCTTTTCAAAACCTTTCTTTCAAAAATTGATCTGCCAAACTGTGGCTGTAGCACAGTTTATACACCGGTGTTTACTATATGTTATTTAAAATAATACTTGGAAAAGTTAGGTAGATTTCTGTCAGATCTTTGTAGTTGCAAAATGCATTTGCTGAAGATGCAACCAATGTTTGTTCTTTAACTTGTTACAATGATATGACCAGACACAAAAGAGAGAAGACAGTCTTTCCAATCCTCTGTTATGTAATCCCTTCGGCCACTCTCCCAGTAGTGTTATTTTTGAAGGCTAATGGCAATCTTTATGATTTTAATTCTCATTTACATTGTTAGAATCTAGCATTTCCATTCTGTATCCATGTTTTTATATAATAATCTTTTTTTGATAGTTTATATATCAAGTCTGCATACAACTGTTTCTAGTTTACTTTTAAGATGTTCTCTTACACAAAGTCAGCTGCAGATAAGTGCACACTCTGCAGTCATTTGAGAAATTTGAACAGAAGATGTGTTAGTTTTAGCTTAAAGCAAGGCTTAAAGCAGCTGCAGTCCATGATCTCTGAATGAATGAAATCTCAAGTAGCTCTAAAAGTAAATTTTCCATGACCAGATCTCCGTTAAGCACACACAATGGTCAAGAGGAAATGTGTGTGCCAAATTGCCACTTGCACTGTTGATCCTTGCTTAGTTTAAGGAGAAATTTTGAGAAACCGCTGAATAAAAACCTCTAGGCTGCAGATGCTGCTTAGGAGAAGAAGACCACACAACAAAACTGAGGATGGCCAGTACATACATACATACATATAACTTTATTTAAACTCGGATTTGTGGAGGCACGGTGGCCTCATGGTTGGTGCACTCAACTCCACATCGAGTGGTCCAGGTTCGAGCCCCGGCTGGGACATTGAGTTATGTTCTTAGGCGAGACACTTTACTTTCACAGTGCCTCTCTCCACCGAGGTGTTTAAATGGGTACCGGCAATTTAATGCTGGGGGTAACCCTGCGATGGACTGGCATCCCATCCAGGGGGGAGTAGAAATACTCCTAGTTGCTTCATGCTACAGAAACCGGAGTAGAGCACCGGCCCAATGGGCCACTAGGCTCATAAACAGTCTTTACCTTTACCTTAAACTCAGATTTAGATTAGCTTAAGAGAGCTAGTATCTCCAAGTATAATTAACATTTAAGAAATACAGCAAAATATATAAAAAAAATATATAGATATAATTATAGTTACTACTCACACGCATACGTATCATTGTCTTTAGTCTCATCTACACGGTAAGAAAGTCCATCCAAGACATGTGTGATGCGTGTAGTACTTGCACCCAATATGGCCACTCTGCACCAAAGGAACCAAAAAAATCCTTACCAATACCAACAGGCCCCTGGCAAATTGTCAGTCAAGATCTCTGTGAGCTGGAAACGCAAAGATACTTGGTGACTGTCTGCCACTTCTCTGACTGGATCGAGGTAGACAAATTCGACTACCCTTTCCTCAACGGTCATCAACAAAACCAAAGCTCACTTCGCAAGATACCGTGTCCCAGCAATGTGCCACACTGATAACAGACCACAGTTTATCAGTGTGAAGACTACAGGCAGTTCTCTGTCGAATACGGGTTTAAACATACTACATCATCTCCGTACCATCCTAAGGGTAACAGAAGAGCAGAGGCTGCCATTAAAGTCACAGAATCCATGCTAAAAAAGGCTGAAGACTTCCACAGCACCATGCTGATATACAGGAACACCCCGCCTCAAGGTTACACCTACTCACCAGCCCAACACATGCTCTTACGACGCACCAGAACCACACTCCCGACCACAGACCAACTCTTGACACCCACCATGCTAAACTTTAAAATCGTTGAGGACGCTATAGCAAGACCCACCACAACAAATCGGCCAGTGCATAACTAAGACCACTCATCACTGGTACCTATGCTTATGCCAAACCACCCCCGCACCAGCATGGGAAACCATGGATCTATGGAGAAGTGCTCGCCCATGAAAGCCCTCGTTCTTTCACTATCCGCACTGCTCAAAGCCACACAATTCGAAGGAACAGAGTTCAACTTAAGCCTACAGCCCCCCTTCCTGCCACCATCCCCAAGCAGGAGTTGAAGCAAGCAGACCTCATACAGCCACTTACCAGAAACCATCATTGGAAGGCACAGAGAGAACACAATCCCCACAACACCCTTCAGCTCAGACCCCAGTCAGTTTGCCAATCATAAACTCTGCACCAGTTCCCCCACAAGTCCCTGACGTACCCTCTCAAGACAACACACCAGACACTACACCACCACAGCCCCCTGAACTGACAGGATCACCAGTCAAGCAGACCCAGTCAGGACAGATAGTTAAAGCCCCCAAAAGACTAAAGGATTCAGTCACAAACTATTCATAATTTTGTTTATATTTACTAGAATTGACCAAGACTCTCAGATCATACAAACAGTAAACTTGCAGTTCTACCATTGCAGTGCTACTGTCACTTCAGTGTAGGATACCACCTGTAATAGTCTCAGGTTGGATTTTGTTTTGTTTTCTCGTCTCTTCCTATGTTCTTTTGCAGACAAGGGAAGATGTTGGTCAGCAGCTACTCGCACAGTCATACGTAGTAGAGACGTTCTTGTAGTCTGCCATTCTGTATGGATTAATTATGAATAAAGGAATTTGTGTTACTAGCATCGGTGCCTACACTACATTACGAAAGCGCACTTAAAAGCAGTGAGATTCAAAAGTTCTTGTGTTATCAGGCAGTGCATTCCATGCTTGAGGAGCATCCTATCTGAACAATTGTAATCCATAGGAGCTTGTGGTAACTCTTGGTAGACTAAATTTTAGGGAACCCCTAAGGTTCTACGCCATTTTTCATTCCTCCAGTAGCGATCCGAGATATGGTGGAGCAATTCCGTAAGAGTTTTATACATAGTGACTAGCATGTTCTGAATACAAGAAGATTCAAGATTCACAGACCCCATTATTCTAAATAAAGTTTCATAATCAAGAAAAACTGTTCAGAACCATCCTTAAAGACTGCTTATTGAGTTGTTCCAATTTGTCTTTACAACGTTTGCTACAAAAGTGCCAAATGTCACGACAATAATTAAGAGCAGGTAAAATGCATTCATTTTTTCCTCTTGTTGTGACAAGACCTGATGGCATGATGGTTTATAGAATCAAAAGGTCTCATATTCAGACCCACAGAGAAAAACCTTTCCAAACTCATGATATTTGATATCACTATGATGCAAGCACTTGAATTAGGGTTAAACAAGGTTATTCAAGACTTTACAGTAATGAGAAGTTATGTTATTCCATCCATGTTTGCAAATCACCTTTAATAACAAAACCAAAGTTACGTAGCTACACCAAGCTGAGATGCAGGTGCCAAGGTCAATATTTAAAAGAAAATAATTCCCACATTTTTTTTCAACTACAATTTAATATTTAAAAAAAATTACTGTTTAACCCATTAATAGCTGCAGCTTTTGTGAAAAACTGTGTTTTGTATCTTTCAAAGTGACTTGCAAGAACATCTCAAAGACTATTGATTGAATACCTTTTGGAGGCAGCTCCATAGTAACAAATACAAACACTTATAATTTTATTTACTTTTAAATTATTTACTTAGTTACATTCAACTGATTTATGTGTAGAATTTATATTATATGTTATGTCAATATCCTTTAGTTAGTATTTATCTAGTCATTTATTGATATTTTCTTGGTATAATTTGATGAGGCTAAATGAAATTTAGGCAAGGTTAAAATCAAGGCACAATGGTCAGCGGAGGACATGCTGCGGGGCGCCCCCTTTGCAATTGCAGGGTCACGAGGTTTTCAGTACGTTTTGAGATCGTCGCGGATCCTAACGTAAGCCGCCTCTTGTGCTGAAATATTTTACCGTATTCTCGGCTTTCGCTCCGTTTGGAATAATGGAAGGGCGTCAGACTAGAAATAGCCTTTCCGCTGCGTGCTTTAGCGTCAATGAAGGCCATCCAACATCGACTGTTGCGTCCATGGTAGTTCCGTCTTCATCAGCATGTAACACGCCACCTCTCGTAAACTCACCAAGCATGCCGTCGGATATGCTTGAAATGGTTAGGCTGGTGGCTTCTCAAGCAGCTTTAGCAGCAGTAAATTCATTACAGGGCTGTTCATTACCATCCAGTACCACGTCAACTCCGACGAATGGGAATTCGCTCGCTACGGCAACTCCACCCTCGTCAGTGTTGAATCCATCGGTGGCCAACCACGTGGAAAGTTTCCTGGCAGCAGGTTCTAGCTTGGGATTCTCTGAAACGACTTCGCCCATCTCGGCTACAGGTACGTCTGTTTCTTATTCTGTACCGGAATTTTTGAGCACGTTCTCTATGCCTACGACGAATTCTACTCCGGTTAGAATGGCGACGCCAATGACGGTCAGTAATTTCCCCTCACTTTCATCGAGTTTGTTCGACCAGCACTTCGTTGTTGGCCTGGGGTTTTCTCCGATCCCTCCAAAGATCGTCAATCAAATTCTGGCGGGCAAATTTACCAACCTGAGCGAGCTGCTCACACCAAATCTCCTCCAGGCACAAACGAGCCACAGTTATTGTTCGACGGCAGAGTAGTTCTAACGTCGAGCGGCAAAGAGCCTCACCGGCGGATCGAAGACGTCGTCAGTTGGGTCGAAGCGTTTACAATTTTCATGCTGGTCATTGCATCGTCATTCCCGCAACAGTCAGCCCCCCCCCCAGTCTCTGCAGTGTCTCTGAAACCAGATCGGTTTGAACATGAGCTCAGGGGTCATCCAGATAGAGGGCAAGTCCAGTATGTCCTCGAAGGACTGCGTACTGGCTTCAGACTCGGCTTTACTCCTTCGGGCAATCTTAAATCGGCAAAACGAAATAAGCCTACAGCATATAAACACGGAGGAGTAATCGATTCCTACCTAGCTGACGAGGTCAGATTAGGGAGAGTAGCGGGCCCATTCCTATCCCCCCCATTACCCAAGTTGCATATCAGCAGCTTCAGCGTGATTCCGAAAAAAGGGTCAAACAGGCAAATGGCGCCTTATGGTAGACTTATCCTCCCCCAAGGGGCTCAGTGTTAATGATGGCATAGACCCGGAAGAATTCTCGATGCACTACATACGGCTGGATGAAATTATCAGGATGGTAGCCGCACATGGGATAGGGGCCCTGATGGCAAAATCTGATGTGGAATCAGCCTATCGTAACATCCCTGTGCATCCAGAGGACCGTTACCTGCTTGGACTTAAGTGGAGAGGCCAGTACTACGTTGACTTAGCACTCCCCTTTGGTTTGCGGTCCGCTCCCTATATTTTTAACTCACTTGCGAATATGGTTCAATGGATCCTTGTACACAACTATAAAATCTCAGACCTGGTTCATTACCTCCATGATTTCATATTAGTGGCCCCCCCTGGCTCCCAGGTGTGTCATCATAACTTAGCTACAGCCCTCACAGTCTGCCAACAATTAGGCCTCCCATTGCATCCTAAGAAGTGTGTGGCCCATCAACTGCTCTTACTATTCTCGGCATTCACCTAGATTCGGTTTGACAATCAGCCGAACTTCCGCAGGATAAGTTGGCAGCACTTAGGGAGTTAATCGCAGCATGGACTGCGAAGCGCTGGTGCACCAAGAAACAGCTGGAATCCCTGATAGGTCACCTTCACCATGCAGCCAAAGTCGTCTGGCCAGGTCGGGCCTTCATTCAGAGGATGATCGATCTCCTGAACTGCTTCCGCAGGCAGGATCACCCTATTCGATTGAGCCAGGAATTTAGACTTGACCTCAAGTGGTGGCACCAGTTCCTGTCACATTGGCACGGTGTTGGTTTCTGGCTATTCCCGGGGTTGTCCCCTCCCCCAGGCTTGGAAATTATGACTGACGCATAGGATTCGGGGCCATCTGGAGCTCAGCGTGGTTTAACGGTTTGTGGCTACAGCAGCAAGTTGATAAGTCCATTGCCTATAAAGAGCTATTTCCCATTGCAATTGCCGCCGCAGTCTGGGGCCATAGGTGGCCAAGGTTGCACATAAGGTTTCGATCCGACAATGAGGCAGTGGTCGCCATCCTCAATTCGAGAACGTCAAAGGTGCCAGCCATCATGCACCTAGTGCGCCATCTTTTGCACTCAGCCGCAAAGTTCCAGTCTTCCTTCTCAGAACTGCATATCCCCGGACTCTGTAATTCAGTTGCTGACGCCCTTTCCCGTTTTCATTGGCAGGACTTCAGATGCCTGGCCCCAACAGCACTGGCAGCCCCCACCTCAATCCCCCCAGAGGTGATATGCAATTTGACGTCAGCTCTCTAGAATCCAAGTGCATGCATTTCTTCCAAGGCCTAGCTCCATCCACACGACGTTCCTACGCTTCTGGTCAAAAAAGGTTCATAGAGTTCTGCCAGCAACTGGGTAAGCTCCAACCCTCTGGGTCTCCCTGCCCAGTTGACGAGTGGACCTTGTGTCTGTTTGTGTCCCACCTGGCCGGATCCATTCAGTACTCTTCAATCACTGTTTATTTGTCTGCTGTGCGCGCCGTGCCCTTCAGATTGAGCAGGGCTTCAATGACCCTTTGTTAAATTGCCTGCACCTAGAGCAAGTTCTTCAAGGGATCAAGCGATTTCAGGGCGTAGTCAAACGTGAACGTCTGCCAATCACAGACCAGCTCATGATGGTGATTGTCAAATCGTTGGATCTACACAATTTTGACCATTGCATGTTCTGGGTGGCCTGTTCCTTGGCATACTTCGGTTTCCTAAGAGCCTCGGAATTCACAGTTCCCTCCTCATCCAAGTTTTCCCCCTCGGTGCACCTACAGGTGAAGGATTTGGCTGTAGACGCATCCCTAGACCCAACATGCTTACAAGTCTTCATTAAAGCCTCAAAAACAGACCCTTTCAGAAATGGGGCAACCCTTCACATTGGCAAGGGATCTCCGCCCTTGTGCGCGTTACAAGCAGTGTTATCGTACTTGTCACGTAGGGGAAACGCACCTGGCCCTCTGTTCAGGCTCTAATCAGGAGAACCATTGTCTCGACCCCTACCCAACAAGTGGTTGAGCACCATTCTGGAGACGGCGGGCATCCCCGGGAAGTTTTCAAGCCACAGCTTCAGGATTGGGGCAGCCACAGTTGCAGCTCGCAATGGGATTCCAGACCATCTACTTCAGACACTTGGTAGATGGTCGAGTAATGCATATCAGATGTACATACGGACACTGGCAGATGTCTTGGCTAGCTTGTCACAGCAGTTGTCGTGACTACCGGTATGTGCCATACCAGTGTATAAGCAAAGGTAGGGAGAATGGTGCTTGGTGGGGCCTTGGGTTGGAGGTACTATGGCTCAATCCCGGTCCCTCTTGTTTCAAGCACCATTGTGGGGGTGGACCGAGGTTGTGTCACCATGGTAACCTCCCTGCTGTGGGTAGTCAGCGCGACTGCCACAGTGCTACGGCACCTTCCTCCAAGCTCATCAGTGCCGATGAGTTTAATAACTATTAAGGATAGTTAGCAGGTCCACATCACCTTGTGCTGCCACTTTTCAACACACTTAAGAATATAAAGGAAAGCACAAGGACAACACAAACACCTCCCACCAAAATAGAAAGGAAGTGGATGGGTGTAATGTGAATTTTTATTCCAACTTATTTCTCTAAAATATATGGATATGTTTACCCATACCAGTAAATACCAAATCTGTACCTTCTTTGGCATCTTTCAAAGTGAACCTTGAAAAACATCCTAGAATCTATTGATGGAGTATCTTTTGAATGCAGCTCTACAGTAAGTCTCTTAAACCTGATTAATTTTGTCAATGAACAGTTCCAAGATGCTATGATTCACTGGTAAGTATATCTTATATTTGAATTATGTTGAGTTCTTTAGTGACTTTGCATCATTTATTGTTCTAATTCATAAAAGCTGAGTTGTTGACTGAGGATCCTTGTTTATCAAAAGGAAACATTTTTTTACTTTTTTAATGAGACATATCAAGAAGAACTGTTAGAAAGCATATTTCTTAATTACTCTTTAAGATCACAATATAATTGCTGCAAGGATAGCAAATAGCATACTATTTGTGCTGACCTCAATTATTTCAGCCATTTTCCAAGGTTGCGACATTAATTTATGTCATCCAAATCGGCTAATGTTAATGCATGGTCAGTGGTCAAGTTTGTTTCTTTATGGGAATTATACCACTGCACACACCACAAGGTTGGTTGTTCAAGAGAAGCGTAGTCATTGCATGAATTCTGGATTGAAGAGCATGGTAAAGTGAAGTGAGTTGTGTTTGTATATAATACCTATCAGAAGTTTATAATCTCTGTAAAATTTCTGTCATCAATCAATGTAGACATTACATTTACTTTTGGTTATATTTTCCAATGTTACTGTCATTCCTAATAACCGAATCCATCATTATTGCCACTTTCCCACTTAGTTCCAGCCAGCCAGCCAAGTGGATACAACCCCAGTTGCAGTCCTCTGGTAATGAGTAAGAGAAAAGATAATTTTGTTTTAGCCACCTAAGTGTATATTGGCAGCAGTCTTACACATCATCAAAATTGGTGTCTTATTAGCATTTAATTCTACAAAAATTTAGTTCACTTTTTCATTGATCTTTCTAACTGAAGAATTCTCAAGATTGTTCCATCATAATATTGGTGGATATTGAGTTCAGGATCTTACCATATAGATAATTATATTTTTTTATAGTTTACACAACTCTTTTATGCACACATATAGGTGTATGCTGACCAAGATGCTTCCAAATTCAGGAGCCATTTTCCTTTCCAATCAAGTTATTAAAAGGCCTCCAAGCTACTGCACTCAGCCCGATAATCATAGGCTAGATTTCCTTGCCTCAAGTGTCTATAAGGCCTCATTAAAGGATGATTGATACCAGGCTTCTCTTTGCCAACTAGGTTACCTCAGGGTAACCATATACATAGCATTCCTCCTACTATTTTCAACATTGCATCAATTTGGACAAGACTCTGCTGCCCCTATCAATAGGATTGTACAGAATGATACATCACTTCAGAAAGAAATCAAACAACAACTGAAGCACCATCTGCCATCAGCTCTCCTCCAATGCTTGAATGCCACTCAGAACTGTCTATCATTGTGATAACTTTGACTCAAAAAAACAGGTCCTCAGTATGACTGAAGAGCATCCTACATAAATAGTATAGATTTCCAGTGGGTTTCATACTGTCTGTTAGAAACCATGTTTCAGGAAACCACCTTTGTTTGGGGACCACTTTGATCATTGGTTTTGCTTAGGTTTCAGTGCACCTTATAAATTATGCCAATGCTTGCCATATGTTATCTATTTAAAATAATATTTGGTAAAGTTAAGTAAGTTTTGTTGTGTAATCCATTTCAGTGTCATGTTAACAACTAATTAAATATGCACATGTTTGAAATTAATTAAAAGAACACATGGCGTGTGTTCTTTTAATTAATCCAGTCCTAGCTAAGGCTCTCACAATGACCCAAAATGGTTGGTCTGCCTTTTTAAAAAAAAACAACAACTCCACTCCTGAACTCAAGCCATTCTTCCTCTGCAAGGATGAGCTATCTGTCGAGCAAGGCTGTCTGATATGGGGCCTGCGAACTGTCATACCTCCCTCCTTACAGGAGCAGATTTTAAGTGAGCTACACAAGGCGCACCCAGGAGTCCCACGCGTGAAGGCAGCTGCCCGCAGTCATGCATGGTGGCCTGGGATAGACAGCAACATCGAGGAGAGAGCACATTTTTGCAAGCAATGTTTCCAAAACAGAAGGGCGCGACAAGCAGCACCACTTTCCCCTTGGTCGGGGCCTACAGCTCCTTAGCAACGTATCCATGTAGACTTTGCCACCCACCAGTCCAACCACTATCTCATTATGGTTGATGCTCACTCAAAGTGGCCAGAACTGATTGGTCCCATGAAAACCACCACCACTGAAGCAACAGCCAATGCTATGTGCAACATTTTTGCAAGATACGGCCTTCCAAAGCAAATCATTAGTGACAATGGCCCACCTTTTCAGTCTGCTGAGTACGAGGAATTCTTGAGACAAAATGGCATCCGGAAGATATTGGTTTCCACGTATCATCCATCCTCAAATGGTCTAGCTGAGCAGTTTGTGCAAACCTTCAAGCACTCTCTCGAATCCTCAGCATCTGATCCATCCTGCACACTGCAGCAGAGAATTCAGATCTTCCTTTTGTCTTACAGAAGCACCCAGCATGCCACAACTGGCCCGTCCCTAGCCATACTGTTTCTACAAAGAGAATTGCACACGTCTCTCTCTAGTGAGACTGGACCTCGCCACTTGTGTCACCCACCAGCAAATAAAGATGAAGATGCACTATGACAAGCATGCTAAATTTCGAGAAATTGCTGTTGGCGACACAGTCCTTGCATGCGACCACTTGTCAGGGCAAAAGTGGTAACCTGGAACCGTGGCACAACGCCCCTCTTCACACTCTAGCCAAGTTCACCTTGATGATGGGCGAGTTTGGAGGCAACATGTGGATGACGTCTTGCTGAACAACTCCCACTCTACAACAGCTTAATCTGGTGTACCATCCTTGGAGACAGCAACCTCAATTGTTCCAGAACCCAACCGGTTAGCTCACCTGAAACCAGTTCACATCCACCTGATAACTCAGCTCAATTGGAGACAACTCCTGCCTCCACAAGTCCTATGCAGCGTCGATCATCCTGCTCCCACAGACATCCCCAGAGATTGATTGAGGAGACATGTGAACTGAACATTATTAATGAACACCTGTTCTTGTTGTTACTGACTGATCGTTAGTTACCTGATGAACTCACAGAATACTCAGTTCTAGGGACACTCATATGGAGACTTGTTAGTACTGAGTATTTGTTTATTTTGCTTACGAGAGAGTTATTCTTAACAAATCTCCAGCGGGAGGTGTTACAGTATGGAGATGTTCCGTATTGACTGTCTGTTTGTTGTGAGCCCGCGAAGTATGCAGCGGTAATGTTACCATGTGCCCTTATCAATATAATCTTGCTGTTGACCCGCCATCTTGTGTGTGTGTATATACTCTTCTGCAACCCAAAAACATAACACGGTGGACCACACACTGGGAAAGCTGGCTGGATTGAATCACTTCTCCAAGTTAGACGCCAACTCAAGCTTCTCACAAATTATGCTAGCCAAGGAATCAAGACGACTCAACACGTTTATCACACCCTGGGGACAGTATTATTTCAGCGTACTCCCATATAGTATCAGCTCAGAGTCAGAAAAGTTCCAGAAGAGCATGAGCCAAATTCTAGAGGTGCTAGAAGGAGTCCAGTGCAACATTGATGATGTATTAAAGCACGCACCAACTCAGAGTCAACACGACGCCACATTCAATAAAGTTCTACAAAGACTTTCCACTGCAAGTCTAACCCTCAATGCAGCAAAATGTGAATTCAACATGACAACAATCAAGTTCTTGGGTCACATCATTAGTACGCAAGGAATACAACCAGATCCCAACAAAGTATCTGCTGTAGTAGACATGCTGCCACCAAAGAATGTTCATGAAGTAATGATCTCTGATTGAAGTAAATTTTCACAACCAGATCTCCCTTATGCACACACAATGGTCAACAGGAAAATAATAATTATGTGCGCCAAATTACCACTTGCAATGTTGATCCTTACTTGGTTCAAAGAGAAAATTTTGAGAAACTGCTAATAAAAACCTCTTGTCTGCAGAAGCTGCTCTGGAGGAAAAGACCACACAACAAAACTGAGGATGACAAGAACATTCATTATTTCCCTTGTTGTGGCAAGACCTATGCTTCTACCATGTCATCAGTCTTACATCACTATGGAGTCACATGATGCGCATGCACAATACCAATCAGTGCAGGCACCTTTGCCAAAGTCAGTGCTTTACGTAGAGGTGAGTGAACCAAAATATCATTTTTCTCCCTCATTCAGAGCCATCCCTGTTTCTTATACCCTACAGATTCTTAAGGCATACAACCCACTTAAATTTTTGCAGGTTTACGCTTTTCCTTGTTGCCTTTTTTCACAGGACAATGATTGAACCTACCAACTATAGCGATGCCCACGAGGTCGCTGCTGAAACTTCCAGTGGAAATTCTCACGGTGAGGATAATATCACAAACAAAGACTTGGCTAAAATGCTCCAGTCCATGAATGAAAATATGTGCCAAATTGCAGAAATCTTACTCGAAATGAAACAAAACAACCCCAGCGGGGTATCTGGTAAAGCAACATTGTTGTCGAAGCTACGAAAACCAGATCCGGCGATGAAAACCAGATCAGATGAGTGACTCTGACACTGATAATGAAGGGCCCGCATCAAAACGGAAAAACAACTATGATGATAATTTAAGCCTCCATGCTGAGGATGACTTGGACGTCAATAAGGACATCCACACGCTCACCGAGCAATCAAAAGCCACCGGCCAAAAAGAGGGAAGCGTCCGCTAGTGAAACTCTGTTGCAAGAACTCACTAACCAGCTCGACAATGACCAAGCCACCGGTGACAAAATCAAAACAGAGCTGGCACAAATAGCACAAAAGCGTTGGGGAAAAACCTTAGCTGCTGCAAAAATTAAATTCGTTGCTGAAAAGTACAAATGCCCTGAAAACTGCACAGCAATAAAGGGAACTAAGGTAAACAGTGAAATCTGGACACGGCTTAATTCTAAAAAACAATCTACTCATTTGAATCTGTCAAATATGCAACAGACTATACGCAAAGTCATTTATGCAAACTTACAAACAACTAACCTGCTACTCAGTAACCCCACCGGGGAATCTAATTCAAAGATTTTTGAGCCTCAAGTTGAGTCATTAGCCATGTTAAGTCATGTACACACGCAGCTCTCGCAGCTCAGGAGGGAACAAATTAAACCAACCTTAAAATCAGAATACAACACCATCTGCTCTGCAGACATACCAATCGACAGTGAATATCTCTTTGGAGATGATCTAGCTAGACAACTCGGAGATGCCAAAGAAGCTAGTAAAGTTAGCAAGGCTCTCTATACCACTCAGAAAGGGCATAAAAGCCATGGCCCTACAACTGGGTAACAGAACTACAATGCCTTTAAAGCGAAGAGAGATTTTTTGTGGAAAGGCCACAACAAACTTTACAAAAGGAAAAAACAGCAGTCAGCGGAGAGAAAATATGAGAAACACTTTTGTAACTTAAAACAAATGTAAGTCTATTCTATGAATTTTTACCCCCTCTTGTGGAACACTTTACTGAGATGTGCCAATCATTCCAAGCCGGGTAAATAGGTACCTTCCTTTAAGCTTGGAATGAAATCAGTAATGATAGAATGTTGCTATCTCATGTAAATGGTACACAGATTGACCTATTTGAGAAACCACGACAGCATACCCTGCCTTGTACACTAGTTACTGATGCTGAGCATGAAATTATTGAAAGAGAAATCTCTAAACTGCTTCAGAAAGGCATCATAGTAAAAGTGTCACATAAGAAGGGGCAAAATTAATATTGTCTAGCATCTTCCTATGGCCCAAAAAAGATGGCATGCATAGGTTAATATTGAACCTTAAAAGGTTTAACGAATCAGTTACCTATCATCATTTTAAGATGGACTCCTTGTTTACTATTACAAAACTAATAACTAGACATTGCTACATGGCATCACTTGATCTCAAAGATGCCTACTACTCTGTCCCTGTTTGTGTAGAGTACAGGAAGTTTTTAAGATTTTTGTCGGAAAATCAAATTTATGAATTTACATGTCTCCCTAAAGGGCTTTCATGTGCACCACGAATTTTCACCAAGTTGCTGAAGCCCCCACTTTCATGTCTACACAAATTAGGGCACATATCAGTAGCATACCTTGATGATATCTATCTCAAGGCCAAAGTCTTCAAGGGTGTGTTGCAAATGTTATAGATACAATCGTACTACTTAGTAAATTGGGGTTTGTTATACACCCTGAAAAATCGTACCCAAAACCAAAACAAACTTTGACAATTTGGGGATTCCTTAATGACTCTGTCACCATGACCATACAGTTAACACCGGATAACAAAGTTCATTAACTGCATGACTGTGGTATGCTTCTGAACTCTGACCACCCTACTATTAGGGATGTAGCTAGAGTTATTGGGAAAATTATATTATAATAATAATGATAATAATAATTATACAGGATAACCCCTTCAGTGTACTAAGCACTGGTATCAATGGGGGTCCTGTTATTAAAATACTTAATTAAAAAATACAAAAAGTCTGAAAGGTAAAAAGCACTAAGAAAAACTGTTGCATGGCTGACATCAATAAAAAGAGATGTACATCTACACGAAAACGTCTAATAATTGAGGAAAAAGTCTTTCGTGGCCCTCGAGAATTCAATAAAGGATTCCTTTGCTTTAATATGGCGAGGGAGACCATTAAATTCCATCACGCCTGTAAAATAAAAAGATTTCTTGGCGACTTCAAGGTGGACTTTTGGAAGATGAATGTCATTACAGCATCTAGTCGCAAACGTGTGTATAGAAGTATTTAAATTAAAATAGTGATTCAGATAAGGCGGTAGCGAGCCATCAAGGCATTTTCTAGCTAATAAGACAATATGAAGTTTTCCTCTATCAATCAAGGGTACTAGACCCAAAGTAGCATTCAGCTCTTTAGTATCGAGACCAGAATTTGGAAAAATTAACTTTGCAGCTCTATGTTGTAAGCGCTCGAGTACATAAGAATTATCCAGCTTACCAGGTGTCATGCATGGTGCCCTATATTATCGTTGCCTCAAAAAGGATAAACATTACATTTGACCAAATCAAAAGGTAATTTTGAACACACCATGTAGTTATCAGAAAATGCAATATCAGAACTCCAGTGGTGGACTAGGTCAATAAATGCAGCGTACAATATGTGATAGCACATGACAAACTATCTCACATTATCACCACCTATGCTTCCAAAAAGGGCCGGGGGGCAGAATATAATGGTGTACCCTCTGGAGGACTATGGACAAATCAAGAGAGTGATTAATCCATTAACTATCTTGAGCTGTTAGCCATATTTCTGGGGTTGCAGTGTTTTGTCAAACATACAAGAAAGACACATATCTGTATACTCAGTGACAACACGACTGCTGTTAATGTACTCAACAATATGGGCACCAGTCATTCGGAGCAACTCAATGCTTTGACTAAGGAAATAATTATAGAAATGGTGCATTTTACGAAATTTATGGCTAAGCGCTGCACATATCCCTGGGAAGCAAAAGTTGATCGCAGACTTTGAGTCAAGAAGGAACCAAAAAGAGTCTGAATGGAAACTCGACGCGGGGTCCCTAAATAGAGCTGTACGCCAACTGGGGTTTTACCCAGATGTAGACGTTTTTGCTTCACGCGTCAACTACCAGTTTGATAAATGTTTCGTTCAGGCCTGACCCTAAAGCTTTTGCCATCGATGCTTTCAAATTGGACTGGTCAGAATTAAACTTCTATGCTTTTCCACCATTTAGTGTCATCCCCGCCATGTTGAGAAAAATGCATCACGAGAAAGCATCGGGGATTTGCATGCTCCCAGACTGGCCAACCCAGCCGTGGTACGCCAATGCTCTTCAGCTGATGCAACAGACACCAGTGTACCTGAAAGCAAGCAGAACCCTACTAACCCTGCCAAGCAGTCTGTCAGAAATTCACCCGATCTGGCACAAACTAAATCTCATGATCTGCCACTTATCAGGCACAAATTGGACCAATATCAATTGTCACCCTCAGCAATGGAGGTGTTAATGGCTTCATGGTGAGAGGGCACAACAAAACAACATCAAACATACTTAAAGCGTTGGCAGAGCTTCTGTGAACACAGAAACATTGACATTGATTGCCCAGGAGTTGCCATGGGAATCGAATTTTTAGTTTCACTATACAGGTCAGGGTTGGGCTACAGCGCAGTTGATACAGCTAGATCTGCACTGTCAGCTACAATCTTATCCGAGGATATACCATTCGGTGAGCACCCTCTCGTTATCCATTGTATGAAAGGCATTTTTAGTTAAAACCGGCATTACCTAGGTACATGGAAATTTGGGATGTTAATAATGTATTAAACTACCTTAAAAGATTTAGTCCTTTTAAGGGTTCCTTAACCCTGAAGGAACTAATGTTGAATTTAAGCGTGTTATTATGTCTAACTGGACAAAGAGGACAAACCCTACTTTACATGGACACATGTTCTATTCAGGAACTAGGCGATGGCTTACGAATTATCATCAATGAAAAGCTTAAACAAACTAAGCCAGGTAAACATTTGGCTCCCATTAAGGTAATAGCATACCCGGATGACAAGAGAATCTGCGTCTGGGATTATTTGAAGGAATACTTAACCAGGACGAAACCGTTTAGAAAAGAAGTCACTCAGCTATTAATCAGTTATGCTAAACCATTTAAACCAGTTACCAAGGATACCATCGCAAGATGGGTCAGAAATGTGCTGGAACAGTCGGGTATAGATGTTAAAAAATACTCCCCGCACAGTAGCAGAGCCGCTTCAACTCCGCATTGTAAAGCCAAAGGACTAACCTTAACAGAGATCATGAAAACTACAAGATGGTCAAACGCTCGTACTTTTGCACAATATTATGATATGCCCCTAGACACAGATGATCTCAACTTTGGAAATGTTTTGTTGAACTCTACAACCAGTAACTAGAGATTGTTGTACAATATGACACGTTTTATTCATGTAAAGCTTTGTGGACCCAATAAATTGGACTATTGTTTATGAGTTTGCTCTACAGGTCTTTGAACTCTCATGTGACTCCGTAGTGACGCAAGACTGATGACATGGTAGAATTGTTGATTAAATGAGACTTACCTGTAAGTTGAAGTTTGATTGGGATTCTACCATGTCATCAGTCCAGAATGAAGGAGTCACATGCCCAGCCCACCCTTCCCATTCTCCTTCATTCCTTAGCTCTGTATCACTCATGTGACTCCTTCGTTCCGGACTGATGACATGGCAGAATCCCAATCAAACTTCAACTTACAGGTAAGTCTCGTTTAATCAACAAATTATGGAGAAATGAAAGTGTAAGTATAATGATCTACAGAATCAACAGGTCTCATATTCAGATCCACAGAGATTAATCTTTTCAACTTGTGATATTTGATACCACTACCATGCAAACAATTGAATTAGGGTTAAACAAGGCAGTTCAAGACTATACAAAAACATGAATAACAATTACAAGAATAATTCTAATGACAAAGAAAAAAGGGTCTTATCATCACTCCATGTCTCCAGATCATTTTCAAAGTCAAAACCAAAGATAGTTCAATCATACAGCTACCCTAGGCAGGCTAACCAATACCACTGGCACAGTCAAATATACATTTCTATGACTGTTTGCGTCAAACTACTGTCAACCTCCTCAAACCATAGAAGGAAATTCATTAATGGAAAGTTACCTTATTCCTTCTCTGTTTGCAAATCACCTTTAGGAACAAAACCAAAGTCATGTGCCTACTTCAAGATCAGATGCAAGTGTCAGTAAATATTCAAAAGACAATAAATCCCATATTATCTTTATTTTTCAACTAATATTTAACATTTAAAAAAATTACTACTTTTATTAATAGCTACCCCATCTTGTGAAATGACAATCTTTCAAAGGCTAATGTTTTCTTAAATATTGCTCACTTTAATTTCCCTCAAAATGCTATCAATGGTTATTGTTGAATTGAATCACCTATTGGTGAGAAATTTCCAAGGATCTACCTATCTGAGTACATCACCAAGCAGGACAGCAAATCTTACAACACAAACAGTTCAAACACTGACTGGACCAGATATGCTTAAAAGTCAGGAAAAAGAAATAACTGCAACAGAATTCAATATTGTATCAAAGCTGAACATATTTTGTTCTTGCAAAGTATGCAAAAAAAGATTGAATGATGCAGAATCATTCACATGCACCACACTGAAATGTGAGAATTGTGGTACAGGACAGAGGTCGAAGGATACCAAACTTCAGGCTTCAGCAAAACTTTCCGTCACCAAGTCTGAGGGAAACACCAACCAAGATATCTGGATCCTGGCTTTCACAGAGCAACTACAAGTCATGCTGGTTAGATCTAACTTGTCCCTCAAAGAGAAAATTGACGACATCGAAGTATAACTGATGTCTCTAGAAGATGTTTGTTTGGTTTACAATGTCCAAACAGCAAATACAACAAAGGTCGTTTCCTTTAAACATCCAAAAGAAAAGTCTGATTAGCGAGCAAATATAAGTTTGTTCAAAGCCCAGTTCTACATTTTGTGTGAACAGTGCAATACCCTTGTGCAACTATTATAATGTACAATTTGATTGTTCGTTCTCAGAGGACATTGTATGATTGAAATTGTTTAATACCATTAACGTTGGACTGGCCCATTCATCCCAAAGCAAACAGTTTGTGCATGTCCTTTGCCAGCTGTTTGACTACAAAGGACATTATATAATTGAAATACTTTGTTACTGTCAATGCTCATATGTTAGATATTTCACTAATCTATACAACACGCCTTGGGACAAAATACATGTAAGTTTCTGTAAATCCTCAAACCAAGCTGTTAGTCAATAAAATGTAGACTGATTATAGCTTAAATACATCATTTGACAAGAAAGACATGTGAGTTTGTGTAAATCTGACTTGCATAGTTGTATAAAAAGGTATTGTTAGGTTCATTTTTGTTCTGTATTCGTTTGTTGTTATATTCAATTTTCCAAATAATTTTTAAAAAGGGAAAAAAACGATTATCATTACAGCTGAAACCTTAGTATCACGATGATTTAAAACCAAGAATCTGATTTTCGTTCTGGCAATTCTGCACTGTCAATCAAAATATTTACATCAGAATTTAAGACATTTGACCTTGTTTTGAATACTTGACCACAAAGACGTGATGTGCACAAGACATGACTCTGTTTTTTTGAGTTGCCAGTTAGTATTTGTTTGGATTGGTTGCTCATTTGCACTTAGCGAGGGCTACATCTAGTAATAATAATAATAATAATAATAATAATAGTAATAAAAGCCGTTTAATTCCACCATCATCACAGTTAATCTGTAACCATGTGGTTACAAATGTACACCTACAAAAATTACATACTGTTAATCAATAAGGGACTGGGTCACAATAGATTTTAAATTACCAGTAAAATTAGAAATGAATTTATGCTCAAACAAGTTGAAATATATGCATAGGAATATGGTATAAAAATCTATCGATTGTTGAAAGCTAAACTAGTACTTGAGAAAAAACTACGGTGCAATCTTTAAGTCCTGCATTTGGTTAATGTATATCTATTAGCGCATCTAATTTGATAGTGATACATGTACTGTCTCATGATTGGGAGATGTTTAATGAGAGATCCTCCTCTTGAGATCTTTTCAAATACAGTCATTCCAACTAAGTAATTGAGATATTCAACCGAAATGGACACTTTTTACGAGAATGTTAAAATGCAAAGTTGAAGTTGAATAAATTCTTCAAAAGCCAGCTGTGCTGTTAGACATGCAACATCCTCTGTGAGAAGGGCGCTTATCACCGCTGATAATAGACGTACCACAGTAAATACTCTGCCTTCTTAAAACTCTGCGTATAAAATTTTACATGCACTTTGAAGAACTTGCGTTACCCTATTGGTTACACGCATTTTCGTGTTACTCTTACACGCGCGTAACTTGCGAACAATATGGCGGATTTACACGCATGAAACGCGTATACTGTACACGAAGAAATAACAGTGGTTTTCAACCTGGCCTTGAGAAAGTTCCGTTAGAAAAGGAGGTAAAACAAGTGACCAAACCATTGCCGCACTCGCTGCACGAAATAGGTAATACCCAGCGTGTTTTGCTAGTGTTTGACCCATGTTTAAAATAGTGGATTTTACTGTGAAAGTCCGGCGGACTTGTTGCAAAGAAATTGTACGATTTTCTTTCCTTTGTTGCTGTATATGCATCAGCGTCACTAAGTCGCAGGTTGCAACCATACTTGAGCTAGATTTATAATTATTTTCAGACAAAGTTTGGTGAAAACTACCTCTGTATCGACCTGCAAACCGATAAAATATCCCGAATCAAACCACGGAATATCGACACCTTTAATTCATCTTTATCAAAGCCTGATCTCGCGAACACGAACGCCATTGACAGAAAATCTAAAACTTTGAGACTGTTTCGGCAAATTCAGAGGGTTGATTTGTGGCGATCGTGCAGCTGTCGGCTTCAAATAAACCATAAGCGCCGAAATCGACGAAATCACCACAATATCTTAAAAGAAAGAAAGCTTGGTCTGAATAGTGCACTAGAATAACAGTAGGTTTGAAACTTTAATACCACTAACGTCACGAAAGTGGTTTGCAAACCTTTAGGAGCATTGATCCTGAAAAGCATGATTTCTGGTGCGTTCCAAGTTCCAACCGCCAGCATTCGACTGAACTTCAAACCTAAAAAATAAGACACACAATTTGAAAAAGAGAAAAAGCCATCACACGGAGATTTCAAATGACTACAAAGTAGATTTCGAACGTTACTGAGGATCATGTTTGAAGTCCAACGCAAAATTCTATCCCACCTACGTGTTGCCGCCACATAATTGTGCAAGATGAGCGATGGACTGAGTAATGAAAGTTTCCTTTAAAAAACCCAACTTACCCTGACATCTTAAAGCTAAAAAACTAATAGTAGATTGTAATTGCTCAAGGAAAGCCACCCTCTTCAGACGAAAAAAAGCACGTTCCGAACCGCTAATCGCCGCCAAATGTGTTCATATATGTCACCTCAACACAATCACGTGTCTCTCTCTGGCTTAGGCAACGAAACAACAGTATACGGTCAGCGGTTTTTGTTCTCATTTCCTTTTATGTCGGTATAAAATATGAGCGGGAGCCTTCTTTGGGCATTCAAAACAGTGAATATTTTACCTTACTTAAGAAACGAAACCACAACAATCAGATGCTATTTACTTGAGCGTGCAGTTGACCCATAGGAGTTTGGAAATATTCAGCATTGAATTATAGCAATTCATTTTAGAAGTAGTAGAAATATAGCTCTCTCTCAAGAGCAACATAGAATGCAACACAATACAACACTCAATACTGAATGGGGTGGAAAAGTCTTTGAGGAATGGCAGCAGCGGCAGCAAAATACATGTGCAGTGTTAGAAGTTGTTGTTCCAGTAACGCATATTTCGCCAAATACGCTAACCCTAAGCAAGTTCGTTATGAAGTGGGAGAGCGTTATTTGTTAATTTGCGCCATTAACCGTCATTTGAGCGAGACAGAAGGGAGGATGCATTAAACATTCTCATTAATCTGAAAAGAGGCAAGTAAGCTGTTACGTTTTTAAAATGCATAGTGTGGACGGCATCTCAGTGCACAAAATTAATTGGGTTCTAAATTGTATATAACAGGTTCGGAACGTTTAATAAAGTTTTAGACGCGGAGTTGAAGGTTGCAACGAGGCGTGGAGTCGCCCAGACGCTGAAGACGAAGAGGCGACATTGTGGGGAAAAGGCCTTCTTAGAGGATTTTCTGAAGAGTCATTGATGTGTACTATTTTTTATAACGGAAAACTTTTCGGTCTTCGAAGTGGTGAACACAGGCTACTTAGGCTCTGCAACAATTTTGTAAAAGAAAATTACATTACTTTCGATGAAAGTTTGAGGTCTGAAACTTTTCACGGCGGCCTTAGAGATTTGAAGAAGGAGCCTCGTTTTATAAAGCATAAGTGCCATGAGGTTGGTCATCAGCATGATCGATGTTTGGCTACATTGTACTCAGTTTCAAGGTTGTAAATTCTTCAAGCAAGTGATCGATCAAATGCAGACAAAGTGCTCTTCTCCAGTGTTGTTTAGGTTGGCGGCAAGGACGTTGACTCAATGTCGTCGGTTGCTGAACGTGGCATTGTCGGCTCGACGTTGTTCCCATCAGTAGCCATTACTTTTCCTCTTTCAAACCAACTCGTTATTGCGTTCCTCGCATAGGACGTGAATCACCACAAGTGATTCATTAGCTGCTTCAATACATGTTTGCCCAGTAACATGTTTGATAATGCCACGGTATTTGAGAGAACATGTTCTGCTACGTAAAGGCCAATTATAAGTCAAATTGTCTGACTGAGCATAAGTAATAAAAAAAAGACAAGCAAACAAATAAACAATTATTGTCAGTGAGAATTGACATTGCATGCCGGGGTTCTCAATAAAAAATGTCATGATCAGCTTGTTATTTTCGAATCTGCGACGCTTTTGAAATTAACAAACAAGAACTCTTTTTGAAAGGTACACTTGAACACAAGTAGAATTTTTTAATCATTTTTTTTATCTTATCTGAACAAAAATTTTTTTTTTTATGTAACGGCTATTCAAAAACTACTCCAGTTGTCCCTAGCTCTTTGTTAACTTTTGCGACGGACTTTATTTGTCATTCTTGAAAGAACCTCTTGAAATTTTCTCAGTGCGATTACCCTCGGGCTATTTTGCCGAAAATTTAATCAAAAACAAAAACCAAAAGCCAGTTCTTACTTGGCTTACAGGTAGCTTGGTACGCCCCTAGGCGGTAGCCATTGAGGAACTTACCGAGACCAAAGGTACTGGGGTTAACTGACAACTGACAAATGGCCAAAATTTTAACTGGCAACTGACAAATCGCTGAAAAACTAACTGACAACTGACATTTGTGGTGGGCTTTTACTGACAACTGACAAAAGCCCGGATCGCCCTAAATATCCTAAAAACTGGATGTAAAATAAGGACAGTTGATTTATTTTGTTCAATGAAAGTACATTTTCCATTACATATCAGTAGGAGTACGCCAGAGTGTCCTATTTCGTTAATAATTACCGCATGTGCCATCCACATCAAGGTCATGTGTCACATATCAGTTATATGGTCTTTGATACCTAACTCGATCGTCAACTTAAGCGATGGCCGTGATTGCTGGTATTTTAAGAGCTGTCAGTAAGCTTTTACCGAATTGAGTCAGAAACGGCATTTGAGCGTCACAGAAGCCGCATTCCTATCAAAGATTTTAAAACCGCACTGGCGCTAAAAAAGCACCTTACTTCGTTCCTTGGTCTATAGGAGTTGTCTAGTAAATATGGCCTCGGAGATTTTGATGTGAAACTTTATCACAAGGCTTCGAAATCAGGCGGCAAGAGGGATAATTTTGCGTTAACTACGGACGAGCAAAGGAATTTGGAGCTTCCGACCATGCTGGCTGGAACAGATAGCGAATTAAACAGTCTGTATTAGAGTGGTTTGGTATTCGTTATTGGTATAAATATATCAGTTAATAGCCTACTCTTTATTATAAAACGCCCATTATATTAGATGCCGACTTATAGGCGCCGTCAGAATTTTCTCATTCTTGAATTCATGTAGATTATGTTTTATGTAGATTATAATGACATAGCCAAAGTGAATGTGAAAAATTTCATAATAATGATAATAATAATTATAAAAATAATAATAATAATAAGTAAATATAGCGCCTATCCAATGACAGATCCAGGAGCTTAACAAAGGGAGAGGAAATTTAAAATTAAAATCAATTAAAGTAAATAAACTTAAAATTGAAGTAAAAGCATAAAAAGTCTATGTCCTAATGGCTAAAGTTAAATCTTATAGAGTCGCAGTGATGCGACTGACTGGTCCTATTTCATGATGTTTGTCTGCTGGGCATATTCTGGTTTCGTGTGATTTTAGAGAGGTTCTTAGCTAGCTCGAATTACATTGTGCAGCATTTAATTGTGCACCTCATGGCTTCACAGTAGTAGTCGCAGAGATATACCATTTCGTTATTATGGCCTCCTTGATATCTTAAGTGATGAATTCGGAAACTCGAAGTCTCTGAATTCGGAAACTCGAAGCTTGTCCAGGTTCGCCCGGCCTTCTTTAGAAAAGTCAACTTCAGTCTGTGCTGCAAGTGAAAACATTCTGTTGTGTGCAGACGATCCCCAGAGAGGAATTATACGAGTGACATTACACTACAATGGAGTTGGCATGGCTGGTACCGGAGTCAGAGTCGTGACCTATCCGACTGGCATTTTTAATATCATATCTGTGGAAGTTCTCAAACAAAGAGCTTACTTTGCATCAGTAGGTCTAGACAGTGGCCTTTACGTTTGTGACCTTTCAAGCTTAGAAGTTGACCACCTTCTAAAGAACAACTCGGAGTCTTGTAGAGAAATCAAGACTTTGTGAATTTGAAGATGGGAAAGCGTTCACTGACTCGGGGGATCGAAAGGTAAAGTTCTTCAGTCCTTCTGAAAAAAACGTTAAAACCTTGATGGGCTCTGGTCAGGAAGGAGCAAGTGAAGGAATGGATGAAACGAGTTCTTTTACGCAAGTTCATGGCATCTGTTCTATGGAGAAGACTCTATTCATATTGGATGTGGCTACAGGTTGCATTAAACTAGCGTCGGGACTCAGTGGTACTGTGTCGTACTGTGTCGTACTGTGTCGTACTCAGTCGTACTGTGTCGTTCTTAGAAGTCTTAGAAGTGGTACTGTGTCGTTCTTAGAAGTCTTAGAAGTGGTACTGTGTCGTTCTAGGAAGTCTCTATGACAGCTTTGGTATCGGAGCCCAAAGCATAGAGAAAGCACAATTGTCTCTTCAAGATGCCGTAGACAAAGTATCAGGGTAAATGACAACATCAAAGACCGTTTCTGAGGTGAAACAACGGCACAGTATAAAGGAAACCCTAGCAACCAACGGCCCCGAAGGAACTGTGTCTCATAAAACTCAATTTAAGAATTGGTTCATGCTTTAGCGTGCACTATCGAGTTATGGAGCACGTGGGAAGTTTGGAGAGCACGAAAGAAACGTAAGAGTTGCCCGAGGCAATAGCTTAGGGCAACTCTAGCTTCTTGAGTGCTCTCCAAACTTCCCACGTGCTCCATAACTCGATAGTGCACAGCTAAAAGCATGAACTAATTGTTTTAGAACATAACCGGTGGAATTGTACATCAAATCCAACGCGAAAAACGAACAAAAGTATCAAGTGAAGCGAATCGTGACGGCGCTGATGCCAAGTCTCCTTTTCCGTTGTTTTTCCCTTTTTCTAAAGGCTGATAGTTTCTAAAGAAACTGTTTGGGGCTGCGTCGGTGGGGGTAACGAAATAATTTGGATATATCAACAAAGTTGAAATGATAAATTGGCCACCGTAACGATTACAAAAGCTGACGTTTCGAGCGTTAGCCCTTCGTCGGAGCGAATAGAGGAATTATGGGTTGTGTGTGCTTTTAAAGACAGAAAATGGAGCTACGTTATTGGTGGGAACATGGCAACGAGAAAAATACGAATAAATTAGTGGAATGAAAAGCGTTCGTTGATCCCTGTGGGATTTAGGCTGCCGGTTTGAAAGATGAGCTTTTTTTCAAGAGTTTTACGGCTTTCCGTGCTACCTAAGTGTAAGGAAAGATTGCTGAGAAAAATGAGATTGCTGAGAAACTGAGAAAAAGGAATGGAATTCTTAACGTTTAGAATTCCATTCCTTTTTCTCAGTTTCTAAGACTTCGCCGTTTATGTAGTGATGACTCTGATTTCCACCACAAATCAGAGTCAATGTGCCAGTTTTTTGATAAACGTGGTTACCCTGTTTCTGTAGTTCAAGCGGGTTACCACCGCGCCCAACTTATTGATCGACATTCAGCACTACAAACGTCACAAAAGGAAGATTCCGACCGCATTTCATTCAACCTCACAACCGGTGACCGATTCCGAGAGCACCTTCCCGACGTGGAAAAGAATGACAAGGACACATCGGAACGAGTCGCCCGACACTTTAATTTACCTAATCATTCTAAGCAACATATGACAATCTGCGGTCTTTCCTTACACTTAGGTAGCACGGAAAGCCGTAAAACTCTTGAAGAAAAGCTCATCTTTCAAACCGGCAGCCTAAATCCCACTGGGATCAACGAACGCTTTTCATTCCACTAATTTATTCGTGTTTTTCTCGTTGCCATGTTCCCACCAATAACGTAGCTGTATTTTCTGCCTTTCAAAGCACACACAACCCATAATTCCTCTAGTCGCTCCGACAAAGGGCTAACGCTCGAAACGTCAGCTTTTGTAATCGTTACGGTGGCCAATTTATTATTTCAACTTTGTTGATATATCCAAATTTTTCCCTTTTTCTGCCTCACTTTTAAAAGAACTCTAGCCCATGAGAAAAGGTCAGAAAATTGTCTTCGTTTTGTGAAGAGTGGGCTGAGTCTCTATTTATATCCTTTATTTTTGCTAAATATATTATTTTTCCCCGCGCTTACAATGGCCGCTCGCGCGAAAAAAAAATTTCTGGCGAAGCGATTTGCTCACGCTATCAGCGTGCACTATCGAGATTTTGAGCACGTTTACGTATATTAAATTTAATTGCGCGGCTCTGCTAGCTATGTTCTAATCTCACTTAAACTTCTCGAAGAAGGAATGCACCGCCTGCACAACAGCATAGCTTCAATTAACAACGATTATCTCCAAGATATTGAATTCAGCACATTACTCACAACATTTGCGGAGAATCTACATGCAGTTTCACATCTTAACCATGAGACCTTCACCGCATTACAGTATTCCCAAGACTTTGGATTAATTACCAAGGAGTCGTTGAAGAGAGTAACGAAATGGGCAGCCAAGTATTTTACTCATGAAAAATCCTACTATCCTGTCCCTCAGACCAGCACGGAGTTTGCAAATGTAAACGACTTTATGCGACCTCTACCTTCAGCAGAGATCGACCCCGAGATACGAAAGAATTTGTGGAGAAATATCGTCCCTTGAGGCAAAGGACAGTTCGGGAAGAAACTACCAAGAACAGGGCAGGGGCTTTACCAAGGGCCGTCTACACGAAGCAACAAGTATTTCCTCCCCGGGAAACTCGCCTTTTGGTTTTGTGGTATTTTCTACTTTTTCTTCACCTATAATCATCGCTTTCATCTTATCTCCGTTTTTTTATCAGTTATCTTTTTATGGCCACTGTGGTATTTTTTCTTGTTAGGTTTCGGTCGGTTTCGGTTGCTTTTTTATCCTTTTTTCCCCAGAATTGGAAAACTTACTAGTGCTTGTAAATTCCAAATAACACGAGAAGTCATATGATTACCTATCATGAATATACAATAAACAAGAACAACGAAAAGCCAAAACAACAGGAGTTTTTATGGTACTCAGTTTGCATTACGACGTTCGGGAAATTCAAACCTCTACAACTCCTACCTCTCAAAAGTTATTCAACTGTAAACTCAGAAACGTGTAAAGATTGAGTTTTAAACCATTCAAAAATATTTCAAAGAAAATTCAGTGGACAATAACCTGTAAAAATAAATTGTTCAGTCGGAATTATCCTCGATTATGGAAGCTTGGCCTTTACAAGAACCCAACCGCTGTTTTGAAACCTCACTTTTAACTGCGTCACAAATTTGCACTTGTGTACACGAGAACAGCACTTTTTTTAGCTTAGCGAATCAGAACTGGGTCATTTTTCATGTATATTATTAACTTATTTAAGTTCACTCCTTTATCCGTAGTCTGTATATCACAACCATGACCACCAGAGAAAATCTATATTTTAAACGCGTAGACATTTTTGCCTGGAGCTCTCTGCGAACAACAAATATGCTGAGTGCAAACTCCGGGATTATCATGGAATCTCCAGCGACGAAAACTATGAACTGGAGTATTTGAAATGCACATAAAAATTCTTGTCAACGTTTTCATCTGGAAAAACAAAAATTCATTCAATCCTTTGGTTGGTACATGTAGCTGTTTACCTTTTTAAAAGAACAAAAGTGAACCCTGTTTTAAAACATGTTTAAACAAAATATGGCTGACCCTTGGCCCTAGAAACTAGGTGAAACATTTTAGCTCTTCAGTAATTCTGCAGACCATGACGTATGTACTTTCAATTCTGATTTAAGAAAGTTAACAGTAGAAAATAGACATTGTCATGTATTTAGTCATTTTGTTTGAAAGATCTTTCTCAAAGCGAAAATAGCATTATTGTATCCCCCCTCTAAAATACCAGTTCAAACGGAAATTCTTTACCTGAAATAACTATCAGAGAGCATAAGAGGAACATCTGTAATCTTCTCACCACTTAAAAGACGATTAACGAAATAGCAGATCTGTTCTCTAAAAACTCTAATAAGTTAAGGTTCACTGACAGCCAGTAGCAACTTAAAACACGTCGACAATAGTCTGATAGAATCGCTACATTACTTGCTTGTAACTCAAAGCAACATTTATGTGCTGTATAAAACTATTCGGCTTCATCCTTAACAAACATTGCACACCAAAGTCGGAACGAACAAAGAAGGTCAACCTCGTTTAAAGTACCTCACTAACTTCCATTAACTTCTTTTGTCTCACTTGGCAGAGAATGTTTCATACATCCCACGTAAGAGTTCACGCATGAGTAGCACGGAACCAAATCCCCAACGGTAATTCTTTCGAACAAAAGGGTGCAATGTTGTCTTTCTGAAACACTACGTGGGTATCAGTGGCTTAACTTTCTTTTTTTGTTTAAAAACTAGCCTGAAGACGAGTGGATAATGTTACAAATGTCTTATATTATAGCTCTGTGTCTTCTATTACGTGTACCTTGAATGTATTTCCGTTCACAGTATACTCTTGAATCGATTCAACTTCTTGAATTTGTAGTATCTTGAGTAGCACGTTGGCGAGCTTCGGTTTGTTTGATCGCTGAGCATGATCGTAATAAAGTTCTTCAAGCTGGCTGTACCTTGTGCTCTCCAAAAGTTGATCAAATTCTTCTTGTCGATTCGGTTTTGATCCAACGAGTCGTGTAAATCCAAAACAACCCAAAGTTTCAGGGCATGACTTCATTTTCAGTATTCTGGTTGCGTTTTTGTTATTCTGT
>NC_142526.1:14172602-14257602 GCF_964205215.1 Stylophora pistillata
AATTTAAAACAGCTTCTAAAATGACATTAAGGTCATCAAGGAACCGATATTCACATGACTTATCTCGGAAAAACCGTTTGTCCGAAACAACGAAGGTGCTGCTACAGATACTACACGAACAAGAACGATCAACAGTACAAGAATACACTTTAAACAGTGTCACTTTCAAAGTGTTCGTCGTAGAGGATACAGATCTTTGACATTCTGACCTAGGCGACGTGAATTCACATGATTCGATGGCACTTCAAATAGCTTCAAATCGTTTCTCTTTGGAAAATAATCGTAGTTGCGTAGTTTCTGCAATCAACTACGAATTTCGTGGCTAGAGGAGCCAGTTCTAATAAGATTTGTGCAAAACACTCAAAAAATGTTAATCATATCTCCTTAGACTAAAATTGTCCACGAACTAGCTCAGTGCTGTGTACTTGGCACCATATTGAACAGGACGAAGCGTTGGATATCTTTTCTTAATTATTAGTGATTAATATGATTGAACATGTTTTACACAAACACCTCTCAGAATAATGATTGCTTCATGAGCGTGGATGCTCCTGCAATATTTAACTTGAGGTAAATCGATGTAAACCCATTAAGGGGGATTAAAGAAAAGTATTTTTTAAAAAGAATAGGTTTATGAATAACAAAGCCTCCAATCAGCCATTCTTGTTACGCGAACAGGGGTACAAATTGGGCTTCTATATGTTCTGAAGATAACTCAGTGCCCTAAACAATTTTCTCAGTTCTTCATTTATTTTTTTTTTTTTTTTCACGGATATTGCATAGAGTCCACCATGTCTACCGTCCAACATTGCATTAATTACAATAGTGTCATAATCTTTGAACCAATTCAAGAGAATGTCCATGACTAAAGTCTTGTTTCATAACCTAAGATATTATAAAATGAAATGAGTCTACAAAGTGTATTACCAAACATGAACTAGGAGCAATAAATTTGTCAAAAAAATGCTTACATGGGAAGCAATGATATGTGTTGTAAGCTCGGTTTTATTTCTTGAAAAAAACCTACAAGGAATGAGAAACTTATTGGTAGAAGCCTTTTTCAAGGAAGCAGTTCTTGTATTCATTGTATAAACGTGACGAATGAGAGCGCTGCAAATTCACCATAGTAATCATAAACTTGGTATTATGTTAACAAAACAATACAACATGCTTCAGTAAGGCAAAGCCTGACGTCAGAAACCCAAAGACTTTACAATTCTGTCACGTACTAAAAAGTACTCATTGTACTTGATCAGGGATAGTTTATAATGCGGTATACATGTAATTTTGTGGTATAGTTATCTGTGGGAGTCTGGGAAACACGATAAAAGAAACTCTGACTTATTGATCTGCTTCAATTTGTTTTCAATTTAGTACACAATGGACAGTGGTTGAACTTGGAGCGTGGCAAACAATATACCAACAATATCCCAGGTGTGCTTCATTTTTCTCAAATGATATGGGCATGGGTAGTTTTTCAAGGAGCTAAATTCAGCTTTAGCCATACATGTTTGAAATTTAGCGCCCGAGGGTTAAAAAAACGTCGTGGTACAAAGTGGTATAAGCCAAGAGAAGATAGGTAAAATGGGTAGCTTTTCCTTAGGAAAATCGGCTGTTTAAAGCAGTCTTTTGCTAATATTTATAGATGCAAGAATGACGCTTTTAAGCTAATACACAAGTTCACTTTTGGTTAGGGCTGCTAATTAGGATAAGTTATTAAAAATAATCGCACTCAATGTTCGAGTGTGTTTACCATAAAGATCATGGTGTACTCAGTCCGAGTATAGCTTCGCGTCTTGAAAAAACCTTTAAGTTCCTTTACTATACCAAAAAAAACAACCCATTGCAGTAAGTAAAGATTAAATGTCTTGGAAATTAGGACAATTGAAACAAAAGAGCACTTTTTTTAAAAAAACATACGCGATATTTGCATTTCCATTAGAAAAGTTCTCAGGGAACAAAAGGTTTTTATTTACTGATCGAAACACCTAAAAAGTGGTTATCCAGCTATCGCTATGAAGCCTAGAGCCCGCTGAGTTCTTCAGGGTCTGTTTAACCAAAAGCGATGGGTTCTTATTGTAAAGAAAATGGCGAGCTTTTACACAGTTTGGCAAGTCGGTGAGAGTTGTACACATACGTAAGACCTTCAGAAAAAAAAAATTGCACTTGAACAGCGCAACTAGACAGTCATTTGCATTTATCATAGAGGATATTATTTTGAGGAACTCCGCTTTTATTGATAGTACAGCATGTGTTAACATGCCGGCAGGATGATTAATTTAGCTGACACGTGTGAAAAATGAAAGTAATTATAGTTCGATGCAAACCGAAATAATCAGCAGGGCAGCTGTAAAGTCAAGCCAGTTATCAAGTCCACAGCACCAGAAAAACGATTTGTTGATATTCGCCCCGCACACCGTGTTCAGCTGTTGGAAGCGTGAGAGCTAGGTAAGTAAAATCTCTTACGTATGGCTTTATTTTCACTTTACACACTATACACCACTCATTTCCTCAAATTTTTTCGCTTTCATTCTCGTCAAATTATATCAAGATCTTCACTTTCCTTCACGGAAAGTAAGGTTCGTCCTTGAAGCTTTGTGTTTAAGCACAAACAAATGATAAAGTAGTTCCCAACTAACGCGGGAAGCAATCTTATCGCATCTATGGCCACGAGATAAGAAAAGCATTTGGGTGGTTTAGTAACTTGTGCCTTTCTGAAACAGATAGCAAAGAAAAACGTTAAGTGGGAAACCGTCTAGGAAATTAGGAAAAGAAGATTTATAACATCACCTACATCAAAATTAACAATGCTGAAATTGATTTTTTTTTAACAGATATTGTGGAATAGCTTTCGATGCCTTCTGTTCGTGTTACAGTTTTAATTTGTCCTTTCCCTCAACAGCTGACCAAACTAAGTAAAAAAATCGCCTGACCATGATGCAGCACGCTATTGTTGTCAACATGTTTGCTTCTCTGTTGTTTGGTACTTTCGCTCATCCGAGATTGACGCAAGACGTGTCAGGCGCCAGGCTATTATTGGAAGGTACGTCGTTTTAAAACTTTTTTTAAAATCGCAAAAAGATAATTTACATTCAACACTCAAAAATTTAAATATATCGCAAGACATTAAAGCTGAAACATAATTCATAGTCTAAAAGTATTGGCCCGTGTGATATATAATGAGAAATTAACAAAAAAAACCATTGTGTTTTGACCAATGTATGGTCGTTTAAAGGCATTAAAAGCAAGCCGGCCAACGTTTACACACAAAAAAAAAAAAGAAGAAAAAAAAGCAGCAAAGCAAGTTTTGCGAATTCAATGCAAACTGAATCCACTTTTCCACATCAACCCGGACAAAAAAGGGGTTGAATACGTCACTCAAGAAATGTTACACTCAGTTTTCAATAATATATGTTTCCAAACTTTATTCGGGAATAAAAGCGTGCGCGTCTTATCATAATACACTCCCACCTGTAGTTATGAACTTTCGAAGAGTCAACTTTCCTAAATCAATTAAGAAAACAGCGGCCTATAAATCGGGAATATTATTTAAAATTGAGAAACAAAGAATATCTGCAGAAAACTTTACTTCAATCTTAAATAGAGAATAATACATGGCTTACGTAGATATAGAATTTCTCTTGGAGCTCGAGAGCTCAACTTGATATCTCGGAAGTCAGATATCGAGATGAACACGACGGTTGTTTGGTACCTACCCGCAAGAAACTGTGCATCATTTTTTTTATCATATAAACACCATAACCTTGGACTGATAATAGTGAATGCTTTCCGTCTCATTCATCAACCTGACAGAGTAGCACGAAAGGCGAGGACGTGTCAGCGGCTAATTGGCGATATCTAGGTAGGTACTTGGTGAAATCCTTCATACATGCATCAATACATAAGAACATGTGGGAATACATGGTCATTTGCACACATTAACATACATTAAGGATCACACCAAGTACTTACCGATATCTAGGACACACGAAAAAAAATTATCGTAATTTCACACGGGTGCAGTAACGGCTTTTCTCAGGAATAGAAATCCTTGTAAACACTGCAATCAAAATGTTTTATATTTTGACATCGTTAAGACCACGAGCTTCGCGAAGAAACCTCATACCCTTTATGCGTAAACTCTCACTTTTTCAGACAAAGAGAAAATGGTAGCATTATTTTCTCGTGTTCAGATTCAAATTGCAAAATTTGAAGTATGCGTTTATGTCATTTCGTGACTTAGATTTTGAATGCACCATCCCACTCAGCTTATTTCGTCGAGGGGAAAGGGAAGAAAGAAGTGGCATTTCATCATAATTATAAGCGCGTATTAAGTATCATAAATTATGTATGACATATGTTCTTTAGCAGCCTTCAAAGGAAAAAGTAATGGGGTATTATTCTTGCTCGATCTCCAGCCTAAGGAGGAAATTTTTCCCTTATGAAACCATGTGTCAGTGATCTATCGCCAGATAAATAAGTAAACTTCAATACCAGACCCTACGACTTTGATGAGGTGTCTAAAAACGGTTTCACGATTTTTCTACGTTTATTCTTTGATATCGGATCAATACTACTTAGAAAAATTGAACGGGTTTAGTTTGAGCCGTTTAAGTGTACTGTCTGGCGTAGGCACTAACTAATAAATGAACTAAGAGCGAAATTCTACCAAATAGCTTGGACAAATTGACGTTGATGTTTTGATTACCTGGAAGAACGAGATTTTAATTCTATCCAAAGAATATTCTTATGCAGACTGTTTTGGTGAGTAGAAAGGGCTTAGGCAAATCAATGTGCAAAACTTACGTCAATGTGATTGTGATTGGTGCATTTAAGAATTATCATTGTTTTCATTCATCGGTTCTAGTAGCCATAATAGAAGGGGTTTTAAAGAAACAAGCTTTTAGTGCTCTCAGAACTTCAGTCTGACAAAATTTAAGCAACTTTCCGCCGTCTTTCGGAGAACCTGTTGATCTTTAAATAACATTCTATAATCAGTTTTCCTTGTCAGGTATGACCTCCTTTGTTACTTTATTTCATTTCCATTGATGTTCTTGGAACTATTAAAGCCATTAAATTTTCTTTCTCTACAGAACCTGAGATGACGGAGTGTCCTGACCCAATCGACATGTCTTTTTGCTTGTTCGAGTTCCTCTATAATGAAGCATGTTTCAAAGGAACGGAAGAATTTAACACAAGATGCCAAAACCTCTGTACTGGATTATGCTAAATATATGGAACTCATTTCATAGATGTTCTTTTTAAAACGTACCAAGTAAAGTGGTCTTATTTACCTCGTAAACAAAATTAAACATGATGTTTTTCTCTCGAACGTGAGGCCAAGAGGACTCGTCAGCATGATAGAACGATAATCAAGGCTGTCATCGTCAAAGAGATATTTTTCATGAGTGCTTGTAATGGAACCAAAATAAAATGATGTTTATTAACAACAACCACTTTCACTAGCTTCAAATAAATCTTATTGTAAAAGGAAGGGATCAATTTGAAGTTGTCATATTCAGTGAGCAGAGCTGTTATATCATGAATCCATGAACTCAACACCGTCACGAGTGGCACATTCCTAATCAGGTAAAAGAAAAAGCTAAGCGGCCTAAAACATTTCAGTTGACACACGTACTTTTTATTGTAATTAATGTGTTGTGAAACCTCACATTGGTAACTAGATCTATCATGATCATCTCAAATACTGGTCAAGAGACTTTTTAAAGGTGCATATAACTCGCAAAAAATTTCAGAGAAAACTCGTAGCCTTGATTTTTGCAAGGAGAGCACGAAAAGACAAATAGCTGTTAGGACTGTTATAGACTAACGCTTACACGGATCCACAGTGAGGCCTCTGTAAATATTTTCACTTGTCAAAATGGTTAGAAGATGAAAAAATGTTTGAATCCCGCTCCTCCCATCACGCTTTGACCAACTTAATAAGGAGGTGTATAAAAACTATAAATAACATATAAAATGAAGCCTCAGGAGAAGATCATTGTCTTTTGGGGTCAAACTGATTTCCTTAATTTTCAACGCTATTTTACGAAAAGCACCATTCGAAATGAGACTATCAACTGATCCAGGGTGAATCAAACGTAAATGGTGCAAAGTAAATTTATTGAAATTTTTCATCTTGTGCGGACCCGGGGAAGGAGGTTTTCTGGAAAAAAGAATTTGATGAATAAATAAGCAACATACCAGATGTCATCAATGATATTGCTGTTTCAAAAGCCAAAAACACAGGCCCACGAATGTGGGTTTGCTGAGTTTCTAAACCACGTAATTCTCTTATCTGCTTTTAGAATTTTCCAAAACAAGTTTTTTCTGAGACCGTGTCAATTTTTAAATGATATTTAATTGTAAGGAGTACATAAGCTCAGGACTATCTTTATAATCTAACCGCGCTAAGTTTTAAGCGAGGTGCGCCTGTTCTGAGAATATGAGCTACAGTTAGCACTAAGGACTATGCCACTACATTCCCCTCTACCAGCTTCCATTTCAGCAAATCAGTCTTGCCTTTTCTGAACTAAGCTTCGTTATTATATAGAAAAGTAATCTAGAAAATTGATCATAGAGAAACTTGAAGCCAGGGTTCGTGAAAGAATTGTTTTTCTTTAAACATTAAACAACTCATGTTCCTAAGTTACCAGCCGATTTTAAATTTCAATTTATAATCTAGCGCAATCGAATCCTATCGGCTCACTCAAATAAAATGACAGCCACAACATTAATATTAACGGGGCTGGTAAGAATTAAGGTGGGCGTGAACACCATATGGTGATTACTCAACCGGTTATGTTACTTACCATTAGAGGCTTGATGAAGTTGACATTTTATGAGACCTGTCTATTCTATTTTTTATATTTATCTTATTTCAATATGAGCTTTGGAAAAAATCTTCATGTTGCTCATATTATCATTTTTAAATCAAATAACAACATTGTAATCAAAACTTACTAAATATTTCATAACAAATTTTAATTTACCTCTAAGCAAGTTGGCAAGTTATCTTTCGGAAAGGCGGCTTTGTTTGGATGTCAACGTCATGTTTGTTCTTCTTCTACTGCTTCTGGTAAGATTTCATAACCTCATATCGCTTTTTTTCTCTGATTGTGGGTAATTTGATTTGGATTGGACGGCACAATGGTCAGGAGATGTGTGGCCGTTTATTTACATAAATAGAGTGAGCGATCGTGTCTTCCATTTCCATCCAAAGTCACGGCCAGGAGGATTTAAAAGTAAGTATGTGCGGTGTTATTTCAGCCCCTAACATAGAATTAACATGACAATCACTCCAGTAGGGTTCTTTGACCATTTTAATTTTAAATCATACCCACATTGCTCTTGTTTCGAACTCAGAACACACTTCCTAGTCAAACTTACTGAACCAACTGAACAAGTCATACAAGACTCACTAATCACTAACTTCTTCTAAGGGAGTTCATTGGGACTATTAAATTTCCAATTAACTGAAGTAGTTGCAACGCCATTCCCAGGGTTTGTGAACACTTTCCGATAAATGCTTCTCGACCTGCAAATTGTTTCATCGGTGGAATGTGGGAAACTCCAAAAACCATGAATAATCGCATACATTTTTGTGATTGTATTAACTCTGATACATGAAAAAGAACTAGATTTTCTGCCAGTTATATACTTAAAATTCCCATAAAACTAAGTTAAATAGAGCAGAGTAGGGTGGAAAAAAAGATGCAAATATGACTGTATGTTCCCTAAACAGGTGGAAATTCGCCCTCCCTGACAGCAAACATTGACAGCGATCATGCCTCACACAGGAATATGTTGTCTCCTTCTCTTCCTGCTCATGTTTATTGGAATTGCTAGTGCAGAATTTGATGATAGTGAAACTACTCAGAAGGGGAGAGGTCTCATTACTAAAATTCTTTTCGAAGGTGAGCTTAATCCTTTTGATAGATGTTTTATTTAATCCTTTATTTTATGTTTAGAAGCATTGTCAGAATGAATTACAAGTAATGTCGGAAAAAGATAAAATCGCCTTTTAATTCATGGGTTCAGTAATGGGTGAAGGCGTAGACACCGCTTGATAGATATTTGCATGAATAAAAAATCAGCAACAGATAAATATGTACTAAATGAATGAGTTGTCATTCATCAATACGACAACTTCAATCAGGATATTTCTCGAATAATTGATCGAAAATGCTTCAACCGTTTCCTCAAAATAAGCAATCTAAAATCAGGAAATTTAATTAAATGTCATTCGAATTCAACTTGTTGTCATTCACTTTTCTCCTCAATGACGTGCAAAGTCTTTTGCACATGTACATTTGGAGAGGAATTCGTTTCTCTCCTTCTTTGCCAAACACGCTCAACGATAATGGAAAACTTTCCATAAAAAAGGTTTTGTAAAGCAATGAAAAGGGCGAGAGAATATCGTGTTGATGTTTTTCATCTAAAAAGGCTCGGGCCGAAGTAACTGACCAGTTTTGAAACTTTCATCTCTCAGATATGTTACCAGTTTTCGACGATATTGAAAAGCGTGCGCGGTGCGCAAACCGTAAAAGTCACAGGTGGTGTAAGAAACAGGAAATGTTCTTCCACAGCTGCAAAACCAAGAAAATGAAGAAGAACTGCCAAGCAAGCTGTAGACAGTGTAAGAAATCCTTCTTTTCAATTATGTCTTCACCTTCCGTCACTCTTATTTGGGACCTAAAGAAAAACAGTTAAAAAGTCGAACAATCCATCAGTAACGCTACCACCAACTTAAAGTAACATAAAAAGAAAACTCTCGTCATCTTCATCATCAACCTCAACAAAAGCAATTAAATTGCAACGATTAGCAATAACAACAGCTAAAAAGTCGGGCAACCCATCAGTAACGCTACCAACAACTTAAAGTAACATAAAAAACCCATCGTCATCTTCATCACAAAAACAATGAAAACAAAAATGACGGTGATCTCTTCAAACACCATTTAGCTTAAACTACAACTGAGACAAGAGGAAAACACTACGTACAATGATACTGACTGCTCACTGAGGTAAAACACATCTCTCATGAGCGCAGTTGTTAACAGCTCCTTTCTTTAATTTAGAATGTGAACAATCTACAGAGATCATTTGGTTGGCGACTTTCGATATGAAATAACATAACAGCTTAAGAAAAAAAAACAGCTGTGAAATCAAGTAAGGAGCATATGACAGAGTATTGATGAATTCTGCTAAAAGGCTACTAATTCATTAATCCGGCTTCGCTGTTTGTTATTTTTACAGGTGGCTAACGAGAAGGCATGCACTATTATAGAGAAAGAGACTTGGAGTGAGCTTGTAGGGACGGAATAATCCAAACAAAAAGAATTGCGCGAAAAAAATATGTTGTCTTTAAATTATTATGTACACTGTTGTCAAACTTTTGCCTGTCACGTTTCGATCATGGAGCTGGGAATTAACAGCGATTAAAGGGTTGCTTTATTTACCGACCAATCGATGATTGATGCTTGATGAATGCTGAAAAACAAGGACTTGAGGACCCACTGCCTAGTTGACTCTTAGGCCGATTGACCTACTTACCGAATGACCGACTGACCGAACGAACGAACGAGCGATTGAAGGACAAACGGGCGGACTATCAAACATCTGGCTAATTGGCTGGCTGACTGGCCGTAAGGGACCGACTGACTAACTGCCTGCTGACCGACCGACTGACTGACTCACTGACTGACTGACTGACTGACTGACTGACTCACTGACTGATTGACTGACTGACGACTGATTGACTGACTCACTGACTGACTGACGACTGACTGACTGACGACTGACTGACTGATCGACTGACTGATTGACTGACAGACTGACTGACTCACTGACTGATCGACTGACTGATTGACTGACAGACTCACTGACTCACTGACGACTGACTCACTGACGACTGACTGACTAACGAATGGCTGACTGACTCACTGACGAATGACCAATTGACTTACGACTGAACAACTGACTGACTGACTTATTGACAGGCTGACTGACTAACTGACACACTCACTGGCTGGCTGACCGAATGACTGACTGACTGACTGACTGACTGACTGACTGACTGACTTTCTCGCCGGCAGGCTCACTGATAGGCTACTTCACTAATCTCATTCTTAATAGCAAACACATTAGTGATTGATCAGAAATAAGGAGATTGCATGCAAGGACATCTATTATCAATTCGAATGCACGTGCAGTGAAAAGCGCGATAGGAGAAAATACAATTCTGAACAGCAAAAGAGATGCTACTTAGTTTGTGGTAACATTTTTCAAAAGAAAGATATTGTTTCTTCTTATTGAATTTAATAGACCTGTCAGATTTTTGTGGAAACTAACTGCTTATGCGATACGAGAAATCAAAACAATCGTAACAAAAATGAATTTATATCAAAATTCGAAAGCACCTGAGATATTAAAATAATACGATTATTCGTCTCAAGCTCAGTGAATATAGTTTACTATAAATACTAGCTAGCACTGACTCAGCAGTTTTTCCAAACCGATCAGTAAAATCGCTTTCCTAATCAGGGTCAAAAATCAGCGTTTTACGTTCATCTTCATTTCGTTGTGGTCATCCAATATAAGCCATTTAAGAAGTGAATGCAAGGCGGAACAAATCAACGAACAGATGCTATAGATATTGGTTCAGTAATCACAGATTATGCCAGGGTTGCTCGCAGCCTGTAGTATAAGATGGATTATACGAAGATAAAGGAGACGAGTATAACAATGTGTTACCAACTTTACTGATTTCGCTCTAAACTGAAACCACTACAGCGTATTCAAAGAAAAAATGCATACATCAGCATAAAAATAACACCATCCCATAAGGCATAGCCCCGAGTCCCATCGCCATTTTATTGAGCGACAACCAGAAGAGCCGGTGGCGGAAAAAGGCTTTCAAACTTGAACAACGCAACGAACCAGGAAACTCCTGCAACAAAAACAGCTGAAAAGAAAAAAGGGAACAATAGGTTAACACTTAACTATACCCAACAAGAACATGACCCTATATCCACACCAGAGGCGAAGGGAGGAGCAGGAGGGACATTGTTATACTCGTCTCCTTTATCCTCGCATAATCCATCTTATACTGCAGGCTGCAAGCAGCCCTGGCATAATCTGTGATTATACATCAGAACAGTCGCCTCCTCATGATAACAATGTGACTTTGAAGCAGGTCATGTTCAGGAGTTTGGTGAGTTGTGCCCCCTAAGTAGTGTCGTTGCAACGTTAATATTGTGTGTAGGCTTATATTAAAAACGTCGAAAGGTAGAGTCAGTTGACCGATCAGCAAGATCCAAAATATCTCGTAATGACACCCCCATTTCAAAGGTGGCCGACGAAGAAGCTCCTCTAACTGTATGAGCTTTAAATATACTCAATACCTGCCCGAGAAATCAAATCCTTTAACCACCTACTAAGGGAAGCACTAGAAATTGGCTTATGTGAACGAATGTACGACAGCAAAAATTTGTTGGGCTGTGATAGGTCCGAAAGACGAAATCCTAAAGTGCGGGTCTCATATTCCTTAAGACACTTCACGACGCACAAGTTAGAATTATCCTGGAAACCGGCATGAAAAGATGTCTTCAGGCTCTGCCCTACGCTAGTTTTCTTGGTCAAGTCCGGAAGCTGAAAGGACACTCCCTCGGGTATGTAACGTCTGTACCTAAGGTCATGGGAAACTATTTCCGGCACCCTTTCCATAGCAGTGAGGGCCAAAAGAAAACCTAGCTTCTGGGATAAATCTTTAAGGGAAAGAGACTCGTTAGCACCCAACCGGTCAATAAACGAAACCACAAGGTTGACATCCCAGGTACTAGAATAACGAGGTAAAGGAGGCCTTAGATTGAAAGCCCCTTTGAACAGTTGCACCACTTTGGGGTGTTCCCCAACCCACACTGAGTCAATTTTGGGGTGAGTACTAGGAAGCGAGACCGGTAAACATTTAGAGTCCTATAAGCTTTGCCAAGATTAAACTGCGAAGTAAGAAACTCTAGGATGGATTCTACAGAAGCCTGAAACGAATTAAGTTGCCGCTCTCTATACCAGCGATGCCTTTTTCCCCCAAGCAGACTCGTAGGCTTTGGTTCCACCCCTCCAGGCTGCGAGAAGTAAGGACTGAGTTGGCTGTGAAATGTCCGCCTGCGGGTATGACTGGCGGATAGTAACCAGCCTGCTAACGGGAGGTTCACCAAGCGGTGAGCCTCGCCTTGCTGTGTCGACAGGCCTTGGTAACGGGGGAAGAGAATGGGGGGATGCTACACACAATTCGAGAAGCAGAGGATACCATGGTTGGGGCTGCCGAACCGATGCGACCAGGACAAGGTGTGGCACACTCTCGTCTAGCAGCTTTCTCAGGCAGCGACCAACTAGAGCAAAATGAGGGAAGGCGTATCCCCTCACAATGCCCCAGTCTTGGGAGAAAGCATCTACTGCCTCGGAAAGGGGGTCTGGTCTCCAACTGAAGAAACGTGGGAGCTGAGTGGAGAGACGGGTTACGAACAAGTCAATTTTCAAGGGGCCCCAGGCGTGGTTGAACTCTGCAAAGATCAGGGGGGTCCAGCTTCCAGTCGTTTTTGTCTAACAATACTCTGGATTCCCTGTCTGCTCGGATATTTAGAACTCCCGGTAAGTACCGCGCTTCGAGAAGGATGTTGTGATGTAAGCACCACTCCCAAAGATCAAGAGCCATATTGGCCAGGACAGGGGATTTGGTGCCTCCCATCTTGTTCATGTAATGGACTGCAGTTATGTTGTCCATTAAAGGCAAACTCTCATTTGGATTTTGCCTCTCACAAAGGTCTTGACGGCAAACGCCCCAGCTAGGAGTTCGAGGTAATTTATGTGCAAAAGAGACTCTCCCTGGGACCAATGACCCCCTGTGGACACCCCGTTGCAAAACGCTCCCCAACCCCCTAGCGAGGCATGTCTCGATTATTAGATCTGGCGCCCCCCGAAACAAGGGGTTTCTCATTCCAAGCTTCCAGGTTGTCCCTCCACCAAACTAACTCCTCTTTGGCTTGTGGGGAAAGGTGAGTTAAAGACTCGTAAGTCAGAGACTGCTGGTAAGCCCTGGTTTTTTTTTGGTTATTAAGTGACGGAAGTGTAGGGGCCCGGGAAAGACAGCTTGAATGGTAGAGGTAAGGTGGCCCAACAACTTGGCTAGTTGTTGCACTGAGACAAGAGGAGAATCTATCAAATGCTAACATTCTTTCCTTACTTTCCTGATTTTGTCCCGGAGAAGCGCAAGGGTCAGTGCGAGGGAGTCTACTACAAAACCTAGAAATTCCATTTGTGTCGCAGGGACTAGTATCAACTTTTGATAGTTTACCATGAAGCCTAGCCCTTCTAGAAGATCTAGGGCAGTGGAGGCGTGTTGAAGGGCGAGGGCAAAGGATGCAACCATAATCAGGATATCGTCTAAATAAATGATGAGTCTGATACCCAGTTGTCTCAGATGGCCTACGACTGGTTTCAAGAGCTTCGTGAAAACCCTGGGAGCGCTTGACATGCCGAAGGGAAGGCAAGAAAACTCGTACATTATTTCTTTCCAAATGAACCTCAGATATTTTTGGTGGTTCTTCCATATGGGCACTGTGAAATAGGCATCCTTTAGGTCTATCTTGACCATGAAGTCCCCTTTCCTTAGTAGGTCCCTTCACATATGAATGCCCTCCATTTTGAAATGTTCGTAAGACAGAAACTGGTTTAGCGCCCGGAGGTTCACTACAAACCTCTGACCACCTACTTTTTTGGGACTAGAAAGATGGTGCTCACAAAACCTTGTTGTGTGTCCCCTGGGGAAACCACATGAATAGCTACTTTCTCTAGCATATGCTGAATTTCCCGATCGATAAGATCCGAATTCTCCTTTGACTGAAGCACAGGTAGAGGAAGAGAGGACTGTTGAGGGGCAGCCACGAAATCTAGGTGATAGTCCTGAACGGTTTCTAAAACCCAAGGGTCTCCCCTTACAAGACCCCAATTTGGTATGCAATGTTTTAGACGCCCTGCAAGAGGAAGGTGGGTTACTTCTAACGGATATAAATTGAGACTCATACCTGGTAATAAGTGGGGAGGCCTTTCTACTGGCTGGCTGGGGGGACTTGGTGCAGAGATCCCCGGGGGGACCTTCCCCGACTCCTGAAGGAACCCCTGAACTGATTGAAGGTGTTTGTGTACTGGAACCCACGACTCACACCACCCCAGCGGTTCCCTCGTCTTCTGGAAGGGGTGATGCGGCGTCGAAAAAACTGAGTAGATCGGGAGGCGTTACCCACTGAAGCAGCTTGAAGCAAAGTTTTTGCTGTTTCTGATCTGGTTTTAATTCTTGTCTCAAAACCACTCAAATACATTTTTTCCAGCCTGGGGGAACTCCTCAGAGGCAAGAGAGGACAGAGTGCCCTTGGAATTGATCTTGTTCAGCACAGTCTTGCGCCTCTCCTTGGATAGAAGCGCAGAGGCATTACCCAATAGGCGAATAGCATTAGAGGAAATTGCACCGAGATATTTCAACTGCTCAAAACTGAAAGTCACATTTTCGCCTGGTTTGGCTTCAGCAAGAAAGCCGTAGATAAGTTCAAATAACATAGAAATCGGGCCCAACACACGGTCTCGCAAAAACCTTGTCTGCGGTCTTGATACCCGGGACAAGACTTAGGAGATAATTATGCAAGGCAGGAGTGTATATCGAATCAACATCCGGGCGAGAGTATTTTCTGGTAATTGCCTTTCGCTCAAAGGCAGATAAAGGCTTATGTTATTTTCCTAAAAATGAGGATAATTCTTCACTCGCTTGCCAACGCGCACTGTGGCAAAATTCATCCTCGTCTTTATCATCACCTGAAGGATGAGAAGTGTGCTGTGACGAGTCAGAAATACCAACCTCAAGGATAAGAATCTCGTCTGAAGGATTTTCAGCCCCACGTGGCCTTTTGGTCGCCGGGGAAAATGTGTCATGTGCCGTCTGAGCCTTGGACGCTCCGGCAGAATTACTGTTAGATTTGGCTGCGCTGTCAGCGCCAATCACACGATCCTCGTGAAAGGCTCGCCGAAGCAAAGTGAGCGCCTCGGTTAAAAATCTGCTGCTCTAGTGCAACGGGATGGACATTACCTTCCCCGCTACTCGTTTGACCCTCCTGAGACGGGATGACGGCTCCTGAATAACGATCCTCTTGACCACATGAAGCCTCATCCACCTTCCTTTAGAGCGAAATAAAATGGCGATGAGATGGACTCGGCGCTATGCCTTATGGGATGATGTTATTTTGATGCTAATTTATGCATTTTTTTGCTTTGAATACGCTGTTGTGGTTTCAGTTTAGAGCGAATTAACAATTGGTTCATGCTTCAGCGTGCACTATCGAGTTATGGAGCACGCGGGAAGTTTGGAGAGCACGAAAGAAGCGTAACAGTTACCCGAGGCGATAGCTAGAGTTGCCCTCGGCTATCGCCTCGGATAACTCTTACGCTTCTTTCGTGCTCTTCAAACTTCCCGCGTGCTCCATAACTCGATAATGCACAGCTAAAAGCATGAACCAATTGTTTTAGAACATAGCCGGTGGAATTGTACATCAAATCTGACGCGAAAAACGGACAACAATATCAGTTGAAGTATATCGTGACGGCGCTGATGCCGAGTCTACTTTTCCTTTGTTTTTCTCTTTTTCTGCCTCATTTAAGAACTCTAGCCCAAGGGAAAAGGTCGAAACATTGTCTTAGTTTTCGGACTAGTAGGCCGAGTTTCTGTTTGTATCCATTATTGTCGCGAAATATATTATTTTCCCCGCGCTAACAATGGCCGCTAGCGCGAAAAAAATTTTCTGGCGAGGTCGGATTTGCTGACGCTATCAGCGTGCACTATCGGAATTTTGAGCACGCTTACGTATAATGAATGTGTAAAGGCTGATAGTTTCGAAAGAAACTGTTTGGGGCTGCGTCGGTGGGAGTAACGAAATAATTTGGATATATCAACAAAGTTGAAATGGTAAATTGGCCACCGTAATGATTACAAAAGCTGACGTTTCGAGCGTTAGCCCTTCGTCGGAGCGAATAGAGGAATTGTGGGTTGTGTGTGTTTTTAAAGGCAGAAAATGGAGCTACGTTATTGGTGGGTGCATGGCAACGAGAAAAACATGAATAAATTAGTGGAATGAAAAGCGTTCATTGATCCCTGTGGGATTTAGACTGCCGGTTTGAAAGATAAGCTTTTGTTCAAGATTTTTACGGCTTTCTGTGCCACCTAAGAGCAAGGAAAGACCGCAGATTGCCATATGTTGCTTAGAATGATTGGGTAAATTAAAATGTCTAGCGACTGGTTTCGATGTGTCCTTGTCATTCCTTTCCACGTCTCGAAGGTGTTCTCGGAATCGGTCACCTAGTCTTCTGCCTGTTTCGCCGATGTATATCTTTTTGCAATAAGTGCAAGTTACGCAATAGATTACATTAGCGGAGGTGCACGTGAAGTGGTCGGTGATCTTAATGGATCGTTTAGGTCCCGATATTTTATCAGTGTTGTGAATGAAAGGACACGTTTTGCATCGTGCACGAGCGCATTTAAAAGTGCCTGGTTGCTCATTAGTCTGAAAAGAACTTCTGACCAAAAAATTGCCTAAGTTTTTGTCGCGTTTGAATGAAATGAGCGGAGGCTGCGAAAAGATAGTGCCTGTCTCTGGATCGTTTTGAAGTAATTTAAAGTTTTTAAGAATGATGGATTTAACTGAGTGGTTGTGAGGGTGAAACGTGAGAGTGAATGGAATGCGGTCGGAATCTTCTTTATGCGACGTTTGTAGTGCTGAATGTCGATCAATAAGTTGAGCGCGGTGGTAACCCGCTTGAACGACGGAAACAGGGTAACCACGTTCATCGAAGAACTGGCACATTGACTCTGATTTGTGGTGAAAATCAGAGTCATTACTACATAAACGACGAAGTCTTAGAAACTGAGAAAAAGGAATGGAATTCTTAACGTGAGATGGATGAGAAGAGGAATATAACAAGTAATTATGAGAGTCTGTAGGTTTGTAATACACACTAGTGCATAAACCGTTACCTTCAATTGAAACTTTGACGTCTAAGAAGGATAAAGAATTGTCAGAAATTTCCCAAGTATATTTCAGAGCCGGGTGAAAAGAATTGACTGCAGTTACGAATTGAGTGAGCTCCTCTCTTGTAGAGGAGGTAGCGCCGATACAGTCGTCGATGTAGCGACCGTAGAGTTCAGGTTTAGACCCGTTGTATTGGCTGAAAAATTGGTGTTCGACAAAACCTACAAAAAGATTCGCATAGCTAGGTCCCATTTTGGTGCCCATGGCTACACCATTGGTTTGTTTGAAGAAGTTGTTTCCGAATGAAAAACAATTGAGTGTGAGCACTAGTTCGGCTAAGCGTAGTAGTGTTGCAGATTTAGGTTCCTTAACAGTACGTTGATCAAAAAAATGTTTAAGGGCCAGAAGGCCTTCGCCATTAGGAATGACAGTGTAAAGAGACGTAATGTCCATGGTGAAAAGGAGTTTGTTTTGGCCAAGGAAATTAAAGTCTCGAAAAATTTGAAGAGCGTGTTGGCTGTCTTTAATATATGATGGTAAAGTTTTGACGATGGGAGCCATAATTTTGTCTAAATAGCTGGAGATAAGTTCGGTAGGGCAACTGCAAGCCGAGACAATGGGCCGACCCGGGTTGCATAACTTGCACTTATTGCAAAAAGATATACATCGGCGAAACAGGCAGAAGACTAGGTGACCGATTCCGAGAACACCTTCGAGACGTGGAAAGGAATGACAAGGACACATCGAAACCAGTCGCTAGACATTTTAATTTACCCAATCATTCTAAGCAACATATGGCAATCTGCGGTCTTTCCTTGCTCTTAGGTGGCACAGAAAGCCGTAAAAATCTTGAACAAAAGCTTATCTTTCAAACCGGCAGTCTAAATCCCACAGGGATCAATGAACGCTTTTCATTCCACTAATTTATTCATGTTTTTCTCGTTGCCATGCACCCACCAATAACGTAGCTCCATTTTCTGCCTTTAAAAACACACACAACCCACAATTCCTCTATTCGCTCCGACGAAGGGCTAACGCTCGAAACGTCAGCTTTTGTAATCATTACGGTGGCCAATTTACCATTTCAACTTTGTTGATATATCCAAATTATAATGAATGTGATTGCGCGACTCTGCTAGCTATGTTCTAAAAAGAGTTGGTAACACATTGTTATAGGAGGCGACTGTTCTGATGTATAATAAAAGTATGTTGCAATTAACAATTGTTTCATGCTTTAGCGTGCACTATCGAGTTATGGAGCACGAGGGAAGTTTGGAGAGCACGAAAGAAGCTTAGGAGCTGCCCGAGGCAATAGCCGAGGGAAACTCTAGCTTCTTGAGTGCTCTCCAAACTTCCCACGTGCTCCATAACTCGATAGTGCACAGCTGAAAGCATGAACCAAATGTTTTAGAACATAGCTGGTGGAATTGTACATCAAATCCGACGCGATAAACGGACAACAATATCAATTGAAGCGAATCGTGACGGCGCTGATGCCGAGTCTCCTTTTCCTTTGTTTTTCTCTTTTTCTGCCTCATTTAAGAACTCTAGCCCAAGGGAAAAGGTCGAAAAATTGTCTTCGTTGTGGTACTAGTAGGCCGAGTCTCTGTTTGTATCCATTATTGTCGCGAAATATATTATTTTTCCCCGAGCTAACAATGGCCGCTCGCGCGAAAAAAAAAATTTCTGGCTAAGCGATTTGCTCACGCTATATCAGCGTGCACTATCGGGATTTTGAGTACGCTTACGTATACTGAATTTGATTGCGCGGCTCTGCTAGCTATGTTCTAATGGAATATGAAGCTATCCTGGGCTGCATCAAAGCGTTCTAAATATCTGACTGGCCTCTCGGTAAGCGCAACATCACCACGAGCTGCTTTTTCACCGCTTAGATGTTAGCCATAACTGCTAACATCGTGACAGGGTGATGTCTTTGGTTTGAACTTGATGCAGACGTAATATTTGGCTTTTTGCCAATTTCATTCCCTGTAAACACGAATCAGAGTAAAGCATCGTGAGAAAGTAAGTATTAACAATTCGTTAGACGGACCTGGATTTCATGATTGTTGAGTCCATTGGATTTTACATTTATTTTCTCGTAAATGTCGTCCTACGATTCATGTCATCACTTCAGTTGGTATTTTGGGTTGAAAATAAAGACGATGGCTCTCATTCCAAACACGCAAATATAATTAAATGGTAGCCCCGAAGAAATAAAGAAACTCAAAATGCTCATTTATCAGAATAAAAATAGCTATTAGTCATTGCTACACCCGTGCGTAACATCTTTCTTTCTGAAGCTGGTACAGTAAGTGGTTTGAACCCGGGGGTAACATGTGATAGTTAAGTGTGATCGTCCAGGTGGGTGTAGTCATGATACTGTTGTCCGTAGTGGTGACTGACGTTTCGACAACCTGAGCGGAAGTCGTCGTCAGAGTCATTTGATTCTGACAGGAACCCATGACTCTGATGATGACTTCCATTCAGGTTGTCGAAACGTCAGTCATGAATACCGACAACAGCCCTTCTCAGGACTACACCCACCCGGACGATCAGACCACACTTTTTTGTCCACGCACGTAAATGTGCCTTATATTAAATCATGACCGTTGAAATGAACGTTTACGTGGGTAAATGCATATGTTGAAATTTCCACTTCCTCGTGTTTCATTCAGGTGAGTGCAGGGTAACATGGCTAATATCAAACATGGCTACGAATGACAACGATTTGCAAGGGATTTCAGGTCATTTTCCCAACAAGGTTATTACGCGAAAAAATTAAAAAAAAAAAGCTTCACCTTATTTCATCGCCTCACAGTTTTTCTCTTTACACGCGTTTCACGTACGGAAAAACTTACGCGATATCCATGTTCAGTGTTAAAACTGCTGCCTTTGTGAAGGCAACTTGTTTACGCAAAGCAGGAAGTGCGTGATTTTCGTGTAGCCCCAGTCCTCCGCAATTAGTATTTCGAATTTTGATAAATAATGGCGAGGAGAATTAGCGCTCCAAGTCTAGCACGTTTTAAAGAAAATGAAGAATCAGCTGGAGATGAAAAAAAATCTTCATCTTGGCTAGTATGTAATGCTAATGGATGTTATCGACTTGGGTAAGTGTTATGGGCGATTTGTTTGGCGACTGAACTTTTACATGTACAATTGTCGGAAGAAGATACTCGACCGGTAGCTCTTAATCATAGATGCCGGTCTCTATCTATCATAGAAAATTATCACGATGCTTGTTTCTCATAAATTCTGTAATATTGACAACCGATGGCTTCTTAATCGTTACAGTTGGCAGCTAAGAGTAAAGCTGATTGCGTAGACTGTCGTGGCCATATCGTGTTTATGTAACATTGCTTTGTGATACCATACCATCTCTCTTGTTCATCGTACAGTACTTAAACTAACAGTGACTGTGGACTTTCACTCTAAAAGTGGTCACAGTGGTCAAAATGCAAGAACTAAGGAGCAGAAATGTCTGTGCAATGAGTACAATAATTGCCACGCCATGTGTGCAGCTGTTTGAATGTTCACATTCGACTCACTTTATGTGTAGTTTTAACGTGTTTTGTTCGGACTTGTTGTTTGCAAAGCTATTTGATATTTGGCTCAAACTCTGAACGTTTGACTGGTATCGACTCTGTTTTGGGCAAGATTTCCGTATAACTCCATACTTCATTATGCATACAATTCTATTATGCATACAATTCTTGGATAAAAGAAACGAGGCAAAATAACAGGTTACCTTCGGGACTTCGGCTTTATTTTTGATTGGTATGGGGTTATAAGGAAATCATTCCCAGTTTTGTTTCAGTAAATGAATTGCATTTAGTACTGCCCTGAGATGAAGCAGTGCTCTGCACCGATTGAATGTATGAAGGAATCTGTTGAAACAACTTGATTATGATAATTTAGTTCCGTAGTATGGTGAATATTGGACCACCTGCGTGCAAGGAATTCATCAACAAGAAATATAACAAGCTGTTGCCTTGACATAGTGAACTTTTTTTTTACCTTGGACAATTGGCACATGTAGACACATCGATGTGATTACGGCCAAAATATCCTCATGGCAGACTTGAAAACAGTGATAAAAACAAAACCTATGTTGGTAAACAGTCGTGCTATAAATGCTGTTTCAATGGGAATCTGTCTGGATTTTTAAGTTTCGTGCAAGCATTATGCTGACTAGCCCGGTTAATTTGAATTCAAAACAGACATGGGTTTTGTTTGAGGGTTTAGTGAACTGGTTCAAGACAGGTTTTCTTACATCGCATAAGGAACAAATTGGATTCATTCATTATGCGATGCAAAAATGGCAGACAATTTAAATCATCTTTCTGACAACAAAGAGTCAGAATATTGATCCAAGTTTATTAGATAAATCGAATGAAAAAAGGCAGTTAGAGGATGATGAAATTTCATCATTTATTGAAGAAAATGAAAACAGCAATGCGCCAAATCCATTCTGCTTCACATACTTTTGTCATGCGCTCCCCATAAATAAATATCTGTGAAATTCACCCACACTAAAATAATAATTTGGCATATTGGATAATAAAATGATAATAATAGATGTTTTGGTGTGTTGTATCGCTTGGTATTTTTACTCATTATTTGTATTTTAACTCACCTTACGGGGTGGTCAAAATATGGCACAAATCATAAAAATATACAGCGGTACTACACCACAAAACGTTTAACAAAAATTAAGATATATTTATTATATTGGTGAACTGGTCCATATATAGTATGTTAAAGGAGGTATTAAGTTGCTAAGGAAGGTGAGGTACTGTGTTGGTGTTGCAAAATAATTTGGCTTTATCAACTGCACTGATAATGTAAATTGGCCAAACATCAGAAACTTTCCTCATGTCCTCCCAATTATAATCCTGTGCAGTTTATCAACTGGTAAACTATAACTGGTAAACTATTTTCTCGTTGCCATGCACCCACCAATAACGTAGCTCCATTTTCTGCCTTTAAAAGCACACACAACCCACAATTCCTCTATTCGCTCCGACGAAGGGCTAACGCTCGAAACGTCAGCTTTTGTAATCATTACGGTGGCCAATTTACCATTTCAACTTTGTTGATATATCCAAATTATTTCGTTACTCCCACCGAACAGTTTCTTTCGAAACTATCAGCCTTTATTCATTTATATAAAATGTGGTTTATTGCATAATGAAAGTTCTCAGTAAAGAAACGACAACTTTAAATTTTAATTTACAGGACATGTTTCGACATTCTCATGTCATCCTCAGTTGCATATGAGCTTTTAACTGTTGTACATTTGAATTTATATTAGGGTACGTTACAAATTACGTGTCAGAGCTTACGTTACAATTTGAATATTAAGTATGCGAAAAATGAAAATAGCTCGGGCATAACTGGACCCAAAAAAAAAGATAATAATAAATAAATAAATAAAAGACAAAAGGAACAACATAATTAAAAGAAAAGAGACAAATGTAGATGTTTCAATTGCTGATTAAGAATGGGTTTTTCCCACTTAATATGCAATGCTTCTTTGATCTTAATTTGGAATTTTGAGGTGGCAGAATCTAGGATTGTGAAACATTCTGTATCACAAGAGTCAAGACAAGCCCTTGATGTTTGCAGGTGCCTGTAAGTATGCGAAGACTTGTCTGACAAGAGGTGCTCACGAACTCGTGTACAAATGTGGCGAGTATTCTCACCAATGTAACTGGCATTAAAGCCAGCACACGAAAATTTATAAACAATTCAGTACTGCTAGGTTTACATTCGCGTGTCATCACAGGGAGCCCAGACAAGCGATGAGTCTGGTTGTTTATTTGAAATATAAAGGAATGTATGGGAGAATGTTGAAGAGTCTTTTTATCGTAAACTTATATCATGAAATGTCTGAGTTAAAGCTCAAAATAAATGTAAACCTACCTCACTTGCTGTGTATTGTAGTTTCTGTGGCTCTAAATGGTGAATTTGAGCGATTTGGTGGGTTTTGCATCGACTGTTACCATATGTTTTAAGAAGGAGACAAGGGTGGAAAGCTCATTTTCGATCACTCTAGTGCGAAGCCGATTTTCACCCAGAAATAAGAATCGCCTGGCTTCCAAATCGAAAACCAGATAAACTGAAAGGTTGATGCTTCTTCATATTAACAAAGAGGGTTGAAGTCATGTTGGGTTTCCATCACGCGACATAAACCTCACACCATGCTAGTCAGTAGATGAATTGCTGGCGCGAATATGCCCCTGACTCCCCTCCCACATGAGGCATTTGTAATCAGGCATTGTTTAGTGTCATCCAATCAGTGTTGGGCAAACAGTGTGATGGTTCCTCCTTGGCACACGAAATCGGGGCCGCAAATGCTGATCACTTCGAAAGCTGCATTTCTCGAAAATTTTTTGGCAGTTAGTGCTTGGATTTTGAATGGATTTTCGATTGAATTCAGCGAGAAGCATCATCCTATCAGTTTATCTGGTTTTCGATTTGGAAGCCAGGCGATTCTTATTTCTGGGTGAAAATCGGCTTCGCGTTAGAGCGGTCGAAAATGAGCTTTCCACGCTTGTCTCCTTCTTATAACGTATAGTAACAGTCAACGCAAAACCCACCAAATCGCTCAAATTTGCCATTTAGAGCCACAGAAATGACAATACACTGCAAGTGAGGTAGGTTTACATTTATTTTGAGCTTTAACTCTGACATTTCATGATATAAGTTTATGATAATAAGACTCTTCAATATTCTCCCATACATTCCTTTATATTTCGAATAAACAACCAGACTCATCGCTTGTCTGGGCTCCCTGTGGTGTCATTTATAAATTTTCATGTGCTGGCTGTAGTGCCAGTTACATTGGTGAGACCACTCACGCCACATTTGTACACGAGTTTGTTAGCACCTCTTGTCAGACAAGTCTTCACATATTTACAGGCATCTGCAATCATCAAGGGCCTCAGTCTTGACTCTTGTAATACAGAATGTTTCACAATCCTAGATTCTTCCGCCTCAAAATTCCAAATTAAGATCAAAGAAGCATTGCATATTAAGTGGGAAAAACCGTTCTTAATCAGCAATTGAACCATCTAGATTTGTCTCTTTCCTTTTAATTATGTTGTTCCTTTTGTCTTTGATTTATTTATTATTATTATTTTTTTTTAGTTTTGGTCCAGTTATGCACGAGCTATTTTCATTTTTTGTATACTTAATATTCAAATTGTAACATAGGCTCTGACACATAATTTGTAACATACCTTAATATAAATTCAAATGTACAACCATTAAAAGCTCATATGCAACTGAAGATGACATGAGAATGTCAAAACATGTCTTGTAAATTTAAATTTAAAGTTGTCATTTCTTTACTGAGAGTTATTGTCACTCTGCTGTCTTTATGTCCATTTGGTCACATAATGAAAGTTGGAATTTTGTTAGCAATAGACACTTGTGTGCATGGTTGGTTATGTGGCCTTTCAAAAGATGGTGGGAATATGTAGCTCATCAATAAACACATCTCTGAATTCACTTTCAGAAATATATAGATGATTATATTGGTCATTGAGGTCATAAGTTAAGCCACTGTTTAACAAAATGGCATCCTCCACAATCTTCAATTTGGCTGAACCTTTGATCTGAACATTTATTTTTGTGAGCAGCATTGAGAGGGGCTGTATGATATCAGTGCAAGGACATTTAGTTAATTAAATCAGCCCTATTATTGAGAAAGCCTGAGACCCTCTGACTGCATAAAACCTTGTGTGAATAACCAACCCTAAGATTTTAAGTACTGGACATGTTTAATGATAAGCATACAGGCCCTAGGTGATGAAGCAAAGCAATCACAAATGGAGGTTATTCCATGGAGTGTGTACAAATTATTTTTATTCACGATTTGTGATGTATCAAAAAAAAAGAAAACAAAACAAATAAAACAAAGGAGTGAGTTTTTTGATACATAGCAATGAGTAAATAACAATTGTTCAAGCACTTCTCATGGCAGGATGTTTCTATTACTGACCAACAAACCTTTAAGACTGGAAGCCATTTAAGTGCAAGAGCAAATTTTATTATAAACACAGCCAAATCTGCAACATGGCACAATATTCAGAGCTTGTTGACAACTACATATTTTTTGTTTTGTTATTTGTTTACACACTAGTGAAGTGCTACAATCATATAGGGACTTTTTATTGGATTTTTCCTGATAAAAAAGGAAAATAATGTGATTTAGGGTTTGAGACCAGGTGTTAGTTAGAAGTTGACAGGTCTGAAACATCAATCAAAGAAAGAAATACTATTGATAAGAAGTGATATTGATTTATTGAAGGTAACTAAGTGAGAGCTGTTGAGGAATTGTCTGTTTTGAATAAAACCTGAGTAGAAAATATCATAATTAGACTGCTGTCACATGAAAATAAAGAACAGTGTCTTTTAGTCACTTGGTAATGTCAATTGCTTTCGTAGTTACTGTTGATAATAATATTCCACCTAAGAATTGTTGACACCTATAATTTACACCAAGTTGCTGGAAAAGATTTGATGAAAAAAACCTTTTTGTCTTTTCCCAATATCTCAAACAGATACACTGTGATGAGATCACGATTTTTATTCAGGAGAGTTCTAGTCTATGAGGGACATTTTTGTTTTGAAAGGAGTGGCCTGAGTAATAAGCTGTAGAGCTCATGATGATGAAAGTAAATCAAGCTTGTTCCTTGAGGTTTCCTGACTGCACCAGGCAGCCTTCAGCTAGCCTTGACATTAATGTCTTTTCAATTGTTTAGTTATACAATATAGTTGTCATACAGGAATCACACAAATTTTGAGCATGATTGGCTACCATTGAAGAGAAAAAGGGTTGAAATGTAAAAGATATGAATAGGAATATTGCAAATTAACTTGTTGCAATTTGCAATCAGTTTCACTTTTATCCTTCAATTTGCTGACTGTTGACCTCTTTCACACTTCTCCAGTATTTGAACATTGTTATCTCTGTTTAATTTTCAGTAGCAAACCCAGGACGAGATCAATAAATCCTCCTCCACCTGTACTTCTCTTTGGAAGGAAAGGACACCTGTGGGGAGATGAAAAGAAGAGCAGGTTAGTTACTTAAATCAACACTCTTAGTGGAGACAAGGCAGTCCTTCGGAGGGCATTGATTTGGCCGGTCATATACTTGTACAGACACAGGACATCAATTTATGTGCAAAATATAATGTCATCAAGAAGGAGAAGAATAACTTTATTACCGAGACCGTAAATTTAAACGTAAACGTAGAGCGAAATTCAAAACATAATAAATTTGACTTGATACAGCCAAGAAGCTATTCGAGTTAGGAAAATATAACTTTCCAGAGATTGCAAGTGCAGTGGCAGTAAAGTAGAAAGTAAAGCTGCAAGTAAGATTAGAGATGTTTTAATAAGTAAATGTAGAAAATGTGTTACCACAGAAGTCTGAAAGCATATAAGGCACTCATGCTCGTTGTGTGGTAGTCAATGTGTGGTACATGTCTGCCGACTTCAAATTATACTTTCCTTAATTTTTTGATTGACACAAAAACGAAAAAAGTCCAGCTTACTGCTTTTATCTCAGCAATGTAACATAAAGGAAACTAATTTTAAGGAGTAAGGAAGGCGTGTTAGACGCGCACCGCCTGGACGCGCACCTTTGGACGCGCACCGCCTGGTCCTGTCTGGTTGGTAGTGAATTCGGAAATTAGCGACGCAAAGGAGTGACGGCACTTGGGATACGGTAAGCTTAACAGAGGCCCTCGAAGTTTCTTGTTCCACTAAAATTACCATACCACGCTAAAGAAAAAATACAGAATCTCAAGAAAGGGAAATAGTCATGCGAGAAAAACCAACAGAGGATAGAAGCGAAAAAGCCATCCTTTATGTAGGTGACCTTCTGATACGCGGCGCCTTTTCTGTGGGCGGGGTCTATTGTCGTGCTCTAAAGCGGCCCTTTTCAAGGGCAGCTTATTTGAATGTTTGCTCCTAGAGAAGCGCACATGATGTTTGATACGAGGCTTTTTAGAGGGCGTAGGGTAGATGCACAGGCTCCCCAAATCAAGCTGGAGAATAAACTGGAAAAATGATTAGCCTCTCGTATAAAGGTCACGCGTTGTGCGAGTGCGAAGTAGAAACATTTAAAAGAAGGATGGCTAAACTGACTCACCTCTTGTGTGTGTTATTCCTCCGCCTTTTGGGGCTTACTTTGCCCCCAATGTTATTCTCATTATGAGGCGAAGCCAATGCTACGCAAAGATGAGAACATATGTGAGGGTGCAATCACCTTGGGCTAGAAATCTTTTGAAACATCTGCCGATCGCATGGATTTTCTAGTGGCAATTCGCCCGCGAGTGAACAAAAGATTAAACTCTTGGTAATACGTAACCTAAACACCGTGTCGTCTAGAAGGTCACCCGCAGACTTACCTGACGCGTGACGCTTTCTTTGTGAGTATTTTCCACTTTTCTCCTGACGTGAGCTTGAGAAGCCTGTTGTAAATGCGGTACACTTTGATAGCCGACCCTCTGTATATTAGTCTCGCAACCCAACTCCTCGTAATCGAAGATACCTCTTCGAACGTCCTTTTGAAATAATTATTAGATGCAATGAATATATGAAGTTCATATATTTTGAACTGCGGTATTAGATACGTATGATGCATGATCCTCGCAGTAGATAGCGCTATTTATGCAATAGCGAAAATCAGACCTGAAAAAAATCAGGCCTGTACGGGATTCGAACCACTGACCTCTGCGATACTAGTGCAGCGCTCTACCAATTGAGCTAACAAGCCAATTGGGAGCAGGCCGTTAAGTTGATTCGTAATAAACCCGTGAAAGTGACAAATCAGATGCAATGAATATATGAAGTTCATATATTTTGAACTGCGGTATTAGATAGATACGTATGATGCGCGATCCTCGCAGTAGATAGCGCTATTTATGCAATAGCGAAAATCAGACCTGAAAAAAATCAGGCCTGTACGGGATTCGAACCACTGACCTGTGCGATACTAGTGCAGCGCTCTACCAGTTGAGCTAAAAAGCCAACTGGGAGCAGGCCGTTAAGTTGATTCGTAATAAACCCGTGAAAGTGACAAATCAGATGCAATGAATATATGAAGTTCATATATAGCGTAAATTATATAGCATATATAGCACATATAGCATAAATAGCGCTATCTACTGCGAGGATCGTGCATCATACGGAAATAATTATTGTGGGCAATTTCTGTTCAATACTGAATTTGCACTATTTTGTTAACCAATCAAAAGTGTTTGAAAGTTCCCCCTTAGAAAGTGAAAGTGCTTTATTTTTTAGAAAACTTCCACAATTTTTTAGGGCGTCTATTCGCGTGGAAATTTGTCGACCGCAACTAATTTTCAAAATTGATTGCGGAACATTTGAAGCAATATTGAATAAAACATTGTGGTAAAATTTTTCACAGTCGCGACAGCGTGGAATTGTACATGGAGTCGGCCTGAGGTTTGATTCAGTGAACCATTTGTTTATCATTATTGTCCTTACCGATTTAAAGAAGGTACCCCTCTCCTAGTGTAATTTTTACAGCAATGTTAAACCACATACATAGCATATATTGTAGTAAAAGTCCTTTAACACTTTCGACCCGAATTTTATATTCGTTTAGCCATTTCGTTATCAGGTTTATATGGACGGTTTCCAATTGATTGGTTTGATATAGATATGCATTGTGTAATTTTGCCAAGATGAATCATAACGAGATCTTAACAACACTGATGTCTCATAGCGACATTTTAGAGATATTGCTCCCATTTCACTCATGTTCTCATCATGTAAACCACTTACTGAGCTTCTCTTGGAAACAAAGGATCTTTATCCGTCTGCCAAGTTGGCTACAAATTAAGAAGACATGCATTCGTTAGTGTAAGGCCCTAGCGATGTATAATTGGCCATATACAAGGTAAATGATTCTGAGCTGATATATAAATAGCTTTTGGCGTTCTTTGTATCTGAAACTCCGATAAAAAGAATGGTTTTATGTTATCTTGATCTCGAAGTCGAAAGTTCGTCAGACGTTCTTTTGATAAAGAAAAACTTCATCTATGAACAAAAACAACAGGGACATCAACAGACTTAGTATAAGAGTTAGCTTACCTATTGTGGCACACTGCGCCACAGTAATTTAGAGATGGCTAACCCATGATTTGAAGCGGAATTTTATCAACTCATTTCAATTTTCCGTAGTGGTGTCGCATTTAGACGATGTTTTTCTCTTGCCTTGTATTCGTGATTACATTTTATTTTTAAGACAACGTAACACTAGTTGTTTATGAACCCGATATGCAGGGACAGTTCTTATGTAAACGTATTGAATACTAAAGCATACTAAATCAAAATGCGATGTCGAAGTGCTTGGATTTCAATCAGAAGTATGTTTTACACTGCACCTACGGAGACCGCAGACACCAATAAAATCGCTTAAAAAATGACAAGAGCAGAAATAGCATTACAATGTTTAAGGGGCTAGGTCGCAACTCGCACATGCGCATTTAAAATGGGGTAAAATTAATGGTAGCACTAACGGCCGCTGGGTTGGCAGTCTTTGCTGTCGCGTTTCATACATTCCGTTTAATCCTGGAATGTTGCCACTGCGAACAGGTCTAAGATGTAACCCACATCAGAGATATGTCTTGGAACCCGTTTTGGAGTGAATAAATCACCTGAACGGCAATGTGTTTGGCTTCCTCGCTGACGTGTCCTTTTGACATCAATCGATTCTGTACGATCGACAGGACAAACGAGTAGCGAACCATTAGGCTTTTTCTCTTCCTTCGTAGCATTTGTTCCTTACCTTTTGTAATGATGATATTTGATAATAATTTCTTGTAATGCTGCTTGCACTATATTTTCTGTGTATTGTTTTTGTTCTCCCTTTTGCCAGCGAACGAACTCGCGTTTGATTCTCTTGAAATAATTGCTCCGAGCTCTCTGCAAAAAAAGGTTTCTGTTAAAAAATGTTTCTCCGAACAATCTATTTTTTGAAATACCATTGGCAGAATAGCAAATCTCTTCAGAATCTCAAAGGATGGCGACATTTGAAACGTTTCGCTGAGCCAGTTAATTTGCAATTATCCACTTGTAAGTTTCTTTACCTTTGTCACGGTTGTGTAGACGACTTGCCTTATCAATACACCTGTTGTTGAATTTACTTAGAAGGTGTATATACGTGTTTAAAACCTTGAGGTCAATCTTGAGTATTGATTAAATCAGTGTCTTTTCTTGCTCATATGTCATGAAGGCTTCTTCGACAAAAAAATTTCGTAAGAAAAATGATCATCGGGGTCGCAACTGGATAAATGGAAAATTCAGCTTGAAGCCGACTAATCAGTTTGAGACGTCACCAACAGACCAGAATCATAGATATCTACAGGAGGCTTCCACACACCGGTAAAATGTGTTCTTAGCTTCTGTCACGTACGTAGGTAGTTCGGTTACTTGTCTAACATGCTTTTGAAATCCCACTTGCGTCTGTCAAATACTGGAAGCGCTCAATTGAGCCCACAAGTCTAGATTTTCGTTTAAATTAACGGGATCCTCGTCATAGTTTTGATCGAAGTTGATTTAAATTATATGTCAAAAGGTTAATTTACTACGTAACAGTTAATGCTTTCCAATCATCCAGCTCACATTTATCAACTAGCAATTTTTTCTTCTTGATTGTGTCCTGCTGTGTGTGATCTTCTAGCACTTTTCGCATTACAGTGCTATGGTCTCCTAACGCCTACCGCTTTATACAGTGCTGTGCTTTGATCTTAAGTACTAGAAGAAGGGTTACAATACGAACAGTAGTAGAGTAACTTTTAAAAGAATGGAATTTTTTGGAGACTGCACTAAACTTTTCCCTTTTATTGGTTGAGGTACGCTTTCGGGGTCAAACAAAACTTTTTGTGATGAAAACCATAGAAATTTCAGTTACTATGCTAATCAAGGCCGAATATTGCTCTACTTTCGTCACGGTTGCGATGTTGTTCTTTTGTTTGCTATAACCAAGTATGTAGTCAATATTGTATTTTCTTGTTTGTTTTCAATTATTTTTCTTTTTAATTTTTTTTTTTTTTTTCATATCTTTTTTTATTTTGTTGCTTGTTGTGGTAAGTTCAATCATTGAGAATTAATTACGTAATATTTATGAACGTAGTTCTACCACGCTCAAATCGTTAAACGTTATCATTTGAGTTATGAAGGCTTGCGTGAGTGCGGTTGTTTGAATGTTGGGTGAAATCTCATAAATCTATTCTCAGCCTCTCGTGAATAGTTCCTTGACGTCTCAGTCGAAAACATAGCTTTCACCATTGGGCAATTCATTTTTCATTCACTGAATAATGTGCTCTAGGTCACGAGTAACCGTTCATATTAGGTTCTTAGTTTTATTGGTAGTTTTAGTGACAATGGTTGGGTAATTGGACACATTGCCTGTGGCAATTTCCCATTAAAGATAAAGCCCCAAGTGTGACCTGATCCATGTCCTCTTAAATTTTTAACGTTTGTCCAACGTCATTTCTGTAGATTTAGTGTCTTGGAAATATAGGTTCTATACTAATTTAATGGTCGGAATATACTTTCGGAAGTATTCTCGTTTCCAAGCACCAACTCACGTTCATTTCTGTCCTGAGAATTTTGGTGTTTTTAACCTTCGTTGGCGCTCTGACAAACTTGAAATGCGTCGAAAAACTCGCAAGAATTGTTCCTTTCTATCCTGAGATCAAATTAGTCCATGATATTGAATTAAATCCTGGTCCTGGACAATGTTCAAGGAAGGACAACATCAAGATCGCTCACCTCAATGTACGGTCACTCAAGCGAAGAGAACACTTCATTCAAGTGAAAGATACCGTTCTCTCGAATGACTTCGACGTTTTCACCATTTCCCAATCCTGGTTAGACTCTTCTGTAATTAATTTGGAAATTGAAATTCCTGGATATGATATTTTCAGAGTGGACCGACAAAACCAAAGAGGCGGCGGTGTGTGTGCTAACGTTAAACAACGTCTTAAAACTGAAATTCTACGTGAAATCTCTGGAGTATCAAGCAACGGTCTGCATCAACTTTGGATGAAAATTCAATTGCGAAATTTTAAGTCATTCTTAGTTTGCACAACCTATCGACCACCAAGTTCCCCGGTAGCATGCCTTGAAGCCGATTTGGGTACAAGTTTGATCTCCGCTTTGTTGTTAAACAAGCCAATTTACATTCTTGGAGATATAAACTGTAATTTATTACAACCTGATCTACCCGAATCTCAAGCATTAACAAGCTTCTGTTCTACCTACAACCTGGAACAGCTCATCTCAAGTGCAACTCGCACTACAGAGTCAACAATGTCCCTGATTGACGTTATCATGGCCTCAAACTCCAAGCATGTTATTAAATCGAGCGTACTTCCGTCTTCGATAAGCGACCACGACCTTGTTTACGTTACTCTGAGATAAAAAAGGGAACGTAAATCAGCAGCATTCGTCACGAGGAGGAGCTTTAAATAATATTCTAAAGAAAAATTTGCAAAAGAAGTTAGTTTTGCACCATGGTTAGTTGTGGATATTTTCGACGATCCGGATGATAAATTGTACATCTTTAACTCTTTGTTTAATCAAATTTTGGATGAACACGCGCCTGTGAAAACCTTTCGCATAAAGGGGAAGCCAAACCCTTATATTACAGACGAAATCCGCGAGCTTATGGCTACTAGAGATAACTGGAAACGTGAATTCAAGCGAACAAAAGATCCTCTTGCTTGGTCCGCATACAAAAATTTCCGCCGCGAAGTTAAGAAAAAGAGTTAGTTTCACAGCAAATTGAAGACAACAAGAATAATAGTAACACCATGTGGAAGGCAATTCGTAGTTGTATTCCAAAAAAATCTCAATCAAAGACGACTTTTTCAAAGGACAGCGAAGTTGTTGCTAATGAATTCAATAATTTTTTTACATCCGTGGGCAAGAACACAGCCGAGAAAGTCAATTCAATGGCAGAGCAATTCAAGCATGACATTAATGACAATAGCAACGTCTTTGTCTCTAAAGAATATCCGGAGTTAGAACAATTTTCATTTAACGATTGTGTGAGTTGTGATTAAGTGGAACGTGTTATTTCCTCTATGTCACCAAATAAAGCTCCTGGAATCGACAAAATTCCCATGTATGTTATCAAAGATTACCTACCATCCATACTGCCATCAGTCACTTCAATTGTTAATGCCACATTCAAATCATCTCAGTTTCCGATCGACTGGAAAAATGCTGAAGTTGTTCCTATTTCAAAGGACGGTGACTCAGAAATTCCAAGTAATAATCGGCCTATCTCGCTTTTGCCAATACTATCTAAAGTTTGCGAGAGGGTCGCCCATGACCAACTCACCTCATATTTGTCGATTAATCAACGAATGAGCTCTAAACAAATGGGGAATACGAAATGGAACTCAACTGAAACTTCGGTTATCCTTACAACTGATTCCATATTGGACAGTATTGACTAAAAGAAACTCTCTGCAATTGTTCTACTCGATTTCAGTAAAGCCTTTGATTCCATCAACCACAATGTTGTTATGGCAACGCTGCAAGACGTTGGGCTTTCGGCCCAAGCCATGAAGTGGTTGAACAGCTATCTGTCTCCTCGATACCAAACCGTTAGGATTGACTCTGCCTACTCTGACTTCCTACCACTGTCCTGCGGTGTGCCCCAGGGGAGTATTCTGGGTCCACTTCTTTTCAATATTTATATTAACGACCTTCCAAGTATTGCCACATCTTGTAGCACTCAATGCTATGTGGATGATACTAAACTACTCTTGACGTTCAGCCTTGACAATAAAGAAAATGCCATCTGCAAGCTTAATGATGACCTAAGTAAAATATCTGGACATTTGTGAACTTTCTTTTACTAAATCCCGAAAAAACCAATCTTGTCATCTTTGGAAGTAGAGCAATGACAGCCAAAGTTGGAGACTTCCGTCTAACACTCTTGGGAAAAGAGCTCCTGCCTGTCGATTGTGCCAAGGACTTGGGAGTGATGCTTGACTCAAACCTTACATACAGAGATCATGTGGAGTCAACAGTTGCTAGTTGCATGTCCAGGCTGGGACAAATCAACCGTGTGAAGCATGCATTCAACAAAGATACATTAAAAATCCCGATAAATGCGTTAGTTTTCGGCAAACTGTACTATTGCTCCAACGTATGGTGTAACACCACTGAAAAGAATTTAAATAGAATCCAAGCTGTACAAAATTTCGCTGGCCGTATTTTATGCGACAAAAAGAAATACGACCATGTTACACCAATTCTTAAGCAATTGCACTGGATACCAATAAGACAACAACTGTACTACCGTAATGCAATTCTGGCTTTCAAATGCATGACTGGGTGCGCGCCTGAGGCCCTGACTTCACTTTTTGTTCAAAGATCAAAAATCTCAACACGTTGGACAAGGAACTCACAGAAACTACAGATCCCACTTTGCAAGACAGCAACCGGTCAAAGATCTTTCCACTATAGAACTGTTAGCCTCTGGAACGGTCAGGATACAGAACTGAAACTTGCTGCGAACATTGATATGTTTAAAAGGAAACTCAAATCTTTGCTTATTTCTGAATTTTTGAAATCTGATTAGTACTTCTGATTAGAATATCTATTTTTTTTTAACCAATCGTGTACATTTGTTTTTATATATATTCTTAGATTATATTATATTAGATGTTGTGATTAATTAATTTTATTTGAATGTGTAGTCAGTAATTTATATATTGTTCCTGAAAAGCCCCATTGGGGAGGCGACAATAAAATATGTATGTAATTTAGAATTGTCTTGAGGGTGTAGCCGCGTTTGCGTCTTCTTCGAATACCAGAGGTGGAATATTTACGTTGTGCTGGGTAGTCAGTAGTTGACACAAAAATTAGTATTTTATCAGTGAAATTTGCTTCCTCGTCAACCATATTCTAATAGTGAGGTTTTTGATAGCAGACCTCTTGAAACTGTATTCCAAAAGAAAGTTAAAATTTTCTAGCCTTTCTCTCCTAACACTGAATCGGGTTATTATGGATGACTTTGTGATTGGTGAAAAGTTCAATCTTAGCTTTAAATTCTTGAGAAATCTCAAACAAACCATCAAACTTTCTTTTGACTCAAATCTGACCACTCTGTACTTTGGAACAAATGAAGTACGCCTGGGTCTTGTAAGTATTCTGAATATGATATTTAATCAAATGCAACTTTTCTTCTCCATCTTGCTGTTACAGGAGCCATGTAGACCCCTCGGAGCACTTCTTGGCGTGGGCCAAGCCACCCCAGAATGTGTTAGTAATAAAGAAAGTAATGGATCAGGAGGTAACGAGAAGCTTCAAGGAACTTACCCGATGGCTCTCGGAGGTTAGGCCAAACTTAATTGTACTATGTTTTAGAGCATCTTAATGTTACGTGTGAGATAAGCAAATATATATCCTAACTAAAACTGGAGAAAATTTGTTGATATTCCGCAGTTTTCCTTAAACTTAGCGTTCAATGCAATGAAAGTCTTCTTTTAAGAATTGACTCATGTTGGAGGACGTTTTTGTGTTGGTATACAGAGGACGAGACAAACTTGTTTATATATTTTGCCAAAGAGATTTCAGGGATAATAAACACTTTAGTCCCCAGTTGGCCTGAAATATATATTTCAGTATATTTGTCCTCGGACATTACCGATTGGTTACTCGAAGTTCAGCGGCAGTTTTCAACGAGCTTCACCCTCCCTAAACATTTTGCTTCTCTACAAAGGTGTCCGCGAAAAGTATCCAAGCATAAAGTTCGCGCCTAGTGGAGAATAGTTTATATATCATTTTGAATGTTGAATACCTTTTCTTTTTTTTTTTTGGTAATGTTGTAGGAGAGAAAAATGATTATTTACGCTGAAGAATCTGCTGTAGGGGATCCTCTAGTACTCAGAGACGAATCATTTACATGTGTGAAATCAAAGATGTGCATTTTCAAAGAGGGTGAGTTATCAATCATATCTCTACGAATGAAACTTTGCATGTAAACTAGATCAAGCCTGAACGTTTTTTTGGTTTAAGGTTTTCTTTTTCAAATAGGGTGAATAAGGTATTAATCACCAGTGGTTGAAGAAAGACGAGGCTCCTTACTCTCATTTCGGTGGTTTGACCATGCATAACCGCGTGTTTGATTTATTTTCTGTTCATAACTGTTTAGGCGACCAGTTGGATGATAAAATCGACTTTGTCATCTGCATGGGAGGTGATGGAACACTTTTGCATGCGTCATCTTTGTTTCAGGTGAGTATACTAATAGTTTGTGCCGGTAGTTGTTGGTATTTGGTGAATTTCGATTATTGCTAAATATATTTGTGGATTACAATATCGTTGTGCCTTTCCAACTTGAGACGTAGTGGACCAAGAAGGCATAAATTGTTTGCCAGATTGTACACAGATGAAAGTGTGTAGGGGTGAACTGCCTGTATTAATCCAGAGACTGAGAGTTTTCTAACAGAGTCCCATGAATGTGAACATGTTTCGAGAGACTGGTGAAATGTTAGATCCAGCCACAGTACGCTATGTCACCGCCCTTATCCGAGTCTTGTGAAGGGTGCGTTTAAGATAATCTAAGGAGTAGCGCTCTTCACTTGCGAGCCAAAACGATTGCTTCGATGGTCATACAATAGGCAACCTTTAGGTTTATCTAGAATACCAAATGATAACTTCTCCTCAGATTGAACATAGGCACCCTTGAAAATCTTGTCAAAACGTGTTTCGACGACGATAAGGCTGACTGTCAGTCTAGTAAGTAACTTCTGTGGATGGGAAGAAAGTCCTAACAGCACAGTCTCTATGATACTTTACATGACAGTAGCCGCCTGAAAGCCAAAGTACAACCCAAGTCCTATTTTTCTTTTACAGTCCAGCTGCCCTCCTGTCATGGCATTTCATCTTGGTTCTTTGGGATTTCTTACATCGTTTAGATTTCAAGATTTTCGAAAGAAAATAACCGATATCTTAGAAGGTGAGTTTAATTTCTTGTGGCCCAAGAGGGGCTCCAGTGAGAGCAAGCTTGTCTTCAAAAGATACTAAAATTGACTCGAGCTTTCATCTCTGGAATTGGCCTGGTAGCATTGTTTTCTCTCCACAACAGAAGATCCGTATAGAGAGCAAAGGCCACTCACACCTCGAATTCTTTTTACTTTGTTGTTAACGTATAGACGTTTGTTAATTACTCCAAGCCACATTAAGTGATTTTCTTTTCCCCTTGTGGGTTACGTAATAAGAAGCATAAATCAAGAGAGCGGTCCTGTTTACCATTTTCAGGTCGTGCGGGCTTAACCCTAAGAAGCAGACTTCAGTGTGACTTTATCAAGCGTGACAAGGAAGACAAAGGCCGAACTAAAAAGACCCGTCACTTGGTCTGTTCACAACTGTAGCATATTACTGATTCATGGTTTACAGGCTGCTTAGTTGTTGTTGTAGTTTCCGACTTTCTGCAAAAGGGTGAATTACGTAAGAGTGTCCATGACAGTTGCCTTTGGCATAGAAAAAACTTTAAAAAAACAAATACATGAACGAAAACAAAAACAATTAAAAAATATGAAAAATATACAGTTAACACCCGCATAAAAGGATGCACGCTTTGATGAATTCATTGTTCGATTCTACCTTTAATAAAAGAGGGACAACTTTCAAACCGGAGGGGGTGAGGGACTGGTGCGTGTAAGGGAGGGGTAGTATTTTTGTTGATTGAATCGAGATTATTAAAGGAGTGTGTTATCAAAATAAGAAATGCCAATACACTTCAAAAGGCACTGTTTTCTAACCACATTTAACCTGTTCAGTTATGGTAGGCTGAAATGGTTCTTCTTTGAATTGTACAGTTTTCATCACATTTCAGTGTAAAAGTTCTTAATCCACTTGTTCGAGTATGTGGGTGTTTAGTGTAGTCTTACATTAGAGTGCTGACCATCAGTCTTTGGATTTTAATCGTTACTATCTTCTGTGAAATTCTTTCCCTCTTTGGTTCTGTTTCATTTTTTATATCCTGCTTTCTTGGATTATTTTTAATGATAGGTACATGCGATTTTGCTCCACAGGTATTGAACGAGGTGGTCGTTGACCGTGGTCCTTCCTCGTACCTCACAAACTTAGAAATATATTGCAATGATTTTCACATCACATCCGTACAGGGAGACGGTAAGATGCTGTCCCTTCACACTCATCCTGTTCTGTAATTAATCCTCAGAAGATTTCAAAGATTTCAAAGAAATCACGTTGATCAATATATCAATTTTCAGTTTATCCACGAGAATTCACTCCCATGCCGGTTATTTGTATGTTGTTAACCCCCTTGGTTCTTGCAGGTCTCATCGTCTCCACTCCAACTGGCAGCACAGCTTATGCCGTGGCTGCAGGAGCTTCGATGGTTCACCCCAGCGTGGCTGGAATCTTAGTTACTCCTGTCTGTCCGCACTCTCTCTCGTTCAGGCCTATCATCCTTCCGGCGGGAGTAGAACTCAAGGTATAAAGTGCTTTAAAAAGTTTGAAAACTTAATTGAAACAAACGAACCTGTAAATAAAACAAAGACATCGGTGTTGTAAACGATGTTGCGTTCAATAATTGCCTTTTCTCGATGCAATTGTAGATTGTAGTAAGTCCAGAGAGCAGAAGTTCAGCTTGGACCTCATTTGACGGAAGGCAGCGCCAAGAACTTCACGTGGGAGACAGGTGAGATTCAAGATTCATCTTTGCTTTCATATGTTGTATTTTCTTCAGGTCTTCGTTACAGACACCAGCTCACTTGTTCACTGTTAAACTAAGTGCAGATAATGTTTTTGAAGATCTGGTATAGGTCTGGGACGAAAAAAATCAACACCTTTCTTGTTGAATTATTCCTCTGTTTTCTTGAAATTCGTAAGATCTCTTTTAAAAGTGACACTATGGTGAATTCGTGGATATACTGTGCAGAATGGTTTGAATATACAGTGAATGTACCAAAAGCAAATGGTCCTGTTTTTCTAAGAAAAATGATTGAGCTGTCATCCCCTTAAAGTCTGCCATATTTGACGATCGGTTCGCCATCTTTATAAGATGCATGGTCTCCCCAGACTCCTAAAGCCATGCTTATGTCTCCAAATTTGAATATCGAGAAGAGGTGCGTTTATTTATTATATGCATACGGATTATGTGGAGCTGTTCATTTGAAGGGCAGCAAAAGTGTTTAAGTAGCGCTCAATTGGCAAAATCAGTTGATCAGGACTTTTGTGAGTAGGAGGGGAGATCACTTTCGTTGTCGGATTTAAATAAGTGACGAGCTCTTCTATCCTCTCTCTTCGAAGTTCACCTTTGTTTTTACTTTTCAGTATTCAAATTACGACTTCCATTTACCCTGTACCGTGTGTGAATAGCGAAAATCAGATAAATGACTGGTTTGTAAGTCTGGCCGAGTGTCTTCACTGGAACGTAAGACAGAGACAACGTCACCTATCAATAACGGATTGCCACGTGTGATTCTTCGCAACAACAAATTGGCCTTCAGTGTCCACTGCAGCTTTGGTCAGAACATAATTTCCACCTCAACTTCAAGCTCAATTAAATATTTTCGCGGAGTAGCAATGTTTCTGCCGATAAGTAAATTTACGTTAGAGTGCTTCCAAGGAATATCGTGATGTATCATTCATCATTAGTTACTACCATCTTCACCGTTGTGTACAGTTTACAGTTTGTAAAAATCTTCAACACTCTCGAGAATTTTGACGCATTTCTTTCCTAAGTGTTGTGAAAAAAAAAAGTATTTCAAGTCAAAAACTGAAAGAAAACAGTCACTTTTTCGCCCGTTCAATAAGCTTTCTAATTAGTTAGGTAAGTAGAATGGTATGTAGCGTACTTATTCTAGAGGCCTTGGACATTAAGCCATCGCAGGTGCAAATTATGATCCCTACTGGTAGACACAGCAGTCAAATGGCTCAGGTCATGCTAGTGTAAAATCCTAGTTATAAGCCCCAGAAATTTACACTGTATCAAGTGGCAACTTGTAGTGACTCACTTTGAAGGGGTGGGTGGCAGTGGAAGGGGTGGCGAAGCGGCAAGCTAACATCTAAAGGAAAATTTGAAAACTGTGATAGTAATTATAATCTGTAACGAAACAAGATGAGACTTTGAAAGGGGCTTAAAGTCGGGATTCTAAATTGTGCAGACTAATGTAATTTGACTGTTCTCTGCTCGATATTTATGAAGGTAAATAATCCATATTCATAACGTATTATTGGTGAATGAATTCCTTATTTATATTGCGCCCTTTCTATACAATATTCAAAGGCACGGTACCCCCCATCAATTTGATAGACACTACACAAAGATAGACCACAACACCGGGCACTACTCACTACTTTTCGAACAGTGTGTGCGTTCTTTAACGTCCCACAATTTTTTTTTATCACATACAAGGGCGTGTGAGACGGGACCTCCATTTATCGTCCCTATCCGAGAAGACTAGAAAGTCTAACCATTTGCAGATTTTATTACAAAGGCAGCACTTTCTTCTCAGCTATTTAAAGACCCTGAGTGTTGGTCCCGCCGGATTTGAACTCACAGCCTCCCGCACAACAGTCCGGCGCTCTACCAATTGAGCTAATTGGAGGTTGATTTAATTCAAAGATGTAAAGTCGTACGTTTGATAAAAAAAATCTTTCTGTAAAAGTACGTTAAATATCCAGGATTATGGTCTAGAACAGATGTTTCTTTCCATATCTACTGTGACGATAAGTTTTCGCTTGTAAACTGAAAAACTGAACCTTCGCGGACGGCACAACATTAACTGGAAATTAACTCGGTAGAGACCACTCGGCAGCGAGAACGGAAACTCGTCACGATTTCCTGGTACACGGAGATCTACTTCGAGCGAGCTTATACGGACGTCAAGGATGAGACAGCATTTGGTTCCACAGTGAACTTTATTCTAGGTCAGGTCAATAAGCGACACGACCTCTAGCATACTCAATTTTGTGATCATCTAAACTGTACAAGGTAGCTGCTTTTCAACTAACCGGTGTGAAAATCAACCATATTTAGACACCAAAACAAAGAAGCGGTAAAGATCTCTTTGAAGTTAAACGAAAACCACTTAAATATTCCCATCTGTTTCTCCGACGAAAATAATTTCAAATTAAAAGGACGGATGCAATCAACGCGAGGTCATTAAATTTAAGAAGCTTAGGTGAGAATTCGCAGCTCTGGCATAGAAAATATACTTATCTCAATTGCAGTAGCGCAGCTTAGGAAATAAGGGTGAAAAAGTAATTAAAAGTTTCCGCTTGTCTATGCAAGGTTGGTGTGGAAACATCGTATGAAAGGAAATTAAAATTACGAGTTTAACTCAGCTGCTAACTACCACGAGAACCAATTTTTTTCCAGAAAGACCATTAACACCTATATTCACCTAAAATTACACAAAGAACGAACAACAAAAGTACCGACATGCAGGTGCATGATGGAAGCGAATAACAAGCAGAATCTATTCCGAAAGCCACTGTGGTTTTTATACATTTTTATTTAACTTACTAGAAGGAAAATCGGAATAAACCCAATATTTCAAATGCGAAAGTATACGAATACATATGGAAGATATTTGCCCCCAAAACCCACGGAAACCCTAAATGTAATATTTTGTGATGTACATTAACAATTCACTTTACTGGTTATAACTTTTACAATGACAGCAGCAATTTCAATAGAACAACTCGTTCTCCTTTGCCGCTTAACTGGTCGAGTCAAAGAACGAACAGAACACAGAAACTAGGTCGAAACCGGAAAATAAACTTGAACTGCGCGGCCGCGAAATACTGAAAATTTGTCCAAAACTAAAACATAATTTTTCCCCTAAACTGCAAAATCTGGAATGCAAACTGGAAAATCATCACTTTGGAAGGTTTCTAATTTTGCCGGGTATATTTTAACCGCCTCCCGGTTAGCTCAATGGATAGAGCGCAGGACTGTTGTGCGGGAGGTCGAGGGTTCGAGCCACGGCCGGACCAACACTCAGGGTCTTAAAATAATTGAGAAGAATTTGCTGCCTTTCTATAACATCAAGAAATGGTTAGATATTCTAGTCTTCTCGGATAGGGACGAATAAATGGAGGTTGGGGTAGGAGACGTTAATTTTTCCCACACACGAGATTACTGTGTGATGGATGTCCTTCCCTGGGGCGGGATGGTTGGGATATTGGGCGCACTTAATTTGGAGCCTCGCTCTGTTGTGCGACCCTCACCATACTCTGGTGAAAGTGATTAAAGCAGTGAAAAGTCTCACTTTGTAACATTGCGTATTCGTCCTTCCTTTGAAACGAAGTTCGATTAGGTGATGTAATTAATGTAATGACTCTGTATAGACTTTTCAGTGCAATGTTTGTGAAAACTTAATGATAACGACAGCTAGCCTTAACGGAAGGTTTCTAACTTTGCCGGGTACATTTTTTGTGAAAATAGAAAGCGTCACTGTCACCACAAGCTTTTTCCTTGTACCAGACAACACTAACAGCGACAGTGCAGACCGATTGCTTTCTTTCGTGCCGATATACACCCACCCCGTCACTCCTTAGTTTTTTCTTTACTTTTACAGTCAATTTACACAATGCAGCACAATTTTTCTTTATAGTTTTACAATCAACTTTTACAAGCATTGAAGACCCAACCTCTACAAAATGCTAATCTGTGAAAGGAACTCTCGTATTTGTTGAACAGATGATAGAGCATCAGGCTAACAAAGAGAAAATCCTTTTTGACCTATCAGGCAGTATCAGTCGGCATGCTTGTATTTAACTGACCTCTGAAGAACCCTTCGGGAACGTGATCACTTACTTTGGGGATTAAGTAAACGCGTTTAACATGTGGTTAAAGCAGAAAGGGATGTTAACATACAGGATTAGTTCACTAATCGTGCATTTCTTCACGCAAGTAAACGATTTGGGAACTGTTTACACAGCTTAAAACCCTGCACTGTCAGTTGTAGCCTTGCTCAATTACTTCACTCAAAGAATGACGATTATGGAGTCAGGTAGATGACCATTAAGTGGCCACGAAAGAAAGTTTCAGTTCCCCAGAATTGTCATTTGAGCTGCAATTTTTTAAACTGCTACAGGAAAATGATCTGAATAACATGTTTACTCGGAAAGTAAATACTAGCGTTTAAGGAGCTTACGAAAGTTAATTACTGCGAGGTCTGTACGTCAATTCCCACGCTGGAAAGATAGCAAAAAACAGGCCACAAAGAAAGAAATGTATGAGTTGAATCTACTTTCAAAGCATTGCACAAAAACGCAAGACACCAGGAAAAAGCTAAAGGAAAATGTAGTAACGAGAAACTGTAACAACAGTTTTTTTTTTTTTTTTTTTTTCAGGTTTATTAAAACATAAGAGTAGAATGAGTTTATAAGGATAAAACAAAGAGTTAAATGATTTAACAAAAACGAAAGAAGAGAAAAACCTGAGGAAAAGTTCCGCTCGCGCTACATATCAGTTTTCGGGCGTGACAAGTTTTTTGTTTTTCGACTTGGAATGAATGATTTCCAATGTCATCGGCAGTCGCACGTTCGTCCCCGCTGACAATAAGACCAGTCGACTTCCTGTTTTTAATCCTCAGAGGTTGTACAACAGCAGGAAAGGAAGTAGAAAACCTCAGGACAAGCCTTAGTCTGCTGTTAAGTTCAACTGTGTCCATGAGTTATTTCCCCTCTTTTATAGGTACTATGTCATGTTTGGATCGGGCCGTGGGACTGATTGCGTGTTGGAAGGTGGCCGCTGTTTAGCAAATAGGGCAGGGGTTACATTCTTAACTCATTACTAATGGTCGTGACTTAAAGTTTCTCAAGAGTTCGATTTTAGCGTTCATCAGAAGACCAGACAATTAAGATTGTCCTTGGTAATGAGGTTAGGAGGAGAATCAACTATGTTAGAATCCATTGAAGAATTAAACTGAAATAGTAAAGCCACCCGGCCTTTTGTACAGATGTAACTTCGGTTTACTCCAAGGCGAAACTTAAGTCATTGCTGCGGTATTTACATGTCTTTCAGTTTACCGTGAACCGGCCGACTGACTTAACTACGATTGATCACGGCGCTCTTGGGCCCAACTTAGCTATAAAAGAACAAAATGATTAAAAGGCAGTCATGGTATAATGAATTCAGTGTCTATCTTAGCATGTCGATCGGAGGAAAAGGGAGTACCTTATTTAATTAAGCTGAATAGTACTCTCGCACGGCTTATCTGAAATATACAGCAACACTTAATGCCATCGTTGTTTTCGACAATCTTGTTGAAGCAGTTTAATCCTTATAAGTCCGCGAAAGGATCACGAAAGGTGCCAAATATCTTTCCTAACCGGTCGTAGAAAATATAGCTCGTTTAGAATGGATGCCATTGGCGGATTAGCGAACTAATACGGAGTACGGGCAAAAGATTTTTTCCTGATTCACCAAATAATCCGGAGTTTGTTGCAATCCGCCTTTCATGCACTCATTGTTATGTTTAGTGTTATAGTTTGCCCTCCTTCTCATTTTTTAAGCGCACAACAAACGAAGAAAAGCAAAAGCAGGACGTCATCTCTGGTTAGGTCATGTTGTCCGTTCAAGTGGCCGGAAATCAACTAGCTGTCTTTTTTTCTTGGTCGAACTGAAGCGCCACGTACACTGGACACGGTGTCTCTAACCTTCCTCACCCCCAGTTAGCCTTGTTTGCTGTGCTGTGGTCAGATCTCATTTGACAAGTTAGTTGCTCATGACGAGCCTAAAGATATTCGCTTTGCTCTGGAAGAAAGTAACAAGGAATCTGTCAGCAAACTCCCGAGTAAACAAGAAAAGGAATCCGCCTTGCGTGTTATTTCCCTATAAATATTACTTGCCCTATATAATCAAACCTGAGGAAAGCTAGTCGAAATGGTCATGTTCTACGCAAACTAATTCCGTCAGTATGCGTAAAATAGACCTCTCTGTGGCTTATCTAACCCTTACCATAGGCCAGTGCCTGATAGGAGAGCAGTTTCGTCCCCTCCATCGTTGACAAGTCTTAATGTTTCACAGCTTTGCGGAATTACATCTTTGGTTTTCAAAAATCACTCATACTTGGCAACTTTACAGACAACAATGCACCTTCGATAAGTTTTTTTGCTAACTGTTCTGCTTAGAAATTTGATAAAAAAGAAGCTGTGTAAGAGTCTGTGGACATGTGATAGAGAACTAAACAACAGTGGGCAGTTAATGATCCCCAATCTAATGGCTCCAATGTTTTTGCAGTTAACAATCAAGTAATCACGAAAATTTGTAACTATTTACTTTTCTTATCACCATCACCCTTACTCGTGGCCAGTATAACAGTCAGCCATTGCTGTGACGCTGCTTTGCGCCGCTAAGAGTGCGAGATGTTAATTGTTCGTTTCTCTAACGCTGGTATCTTTGGGTTGTGAATGTCTAAACTATGAAATAAATTAAGTAATGTAATTTTTTCCGAAAAAATGAAAACATCATAACGCAATTGAAATAAAACAGTCATTCTAGTTACGCACGCTACGCGTCGTTGACTGGCATGAATAAGGTCCCATCGGCAGTAGCCAATGTTGCAATTAACACTACAACAACTCCACATGATCTCGTTTCCTTTTCTCTCCTTAATTTGAAACAGACAAAAGTGCAGGCATAGCTCACAGTATAGAAGAGAAAGAATGTTTGGGAGTTGAAGTAAAAACTAAGAGTATTTATCAAAAGCTTAGGAGAATCCTGCAAAGAAACTTTTCAATCCGGTGCCAGTATCAATGATAAGTAAAAAGGGATGATAAGCTATACCTTTACGTCAACTAACACGCTTTCTTTACAAATGAAACCCCTTGTGAGTTAAGAGAGAAATAAAAACCCTCAACTCAAGCATGACGCCTTGACGTCACTGACTTGCTTCTGAGAAGTTGTTTTTCTTTGTGATACGTCCAAAAACGACGTTTCCCAGAGTGCGATTGACAAGAAAACAGACACATCTATCTTCTAGCCTTTTTAGGGAACCACGCGTCTTTGTTACCGGTTTGTGACGTTCTCAAGCCGATATCTGATGTTATCTATTGAGCAAAAGTGCTTAGAACTGAGTAATTGCAGCTAAAGTGATTACATCTCGGCGAGACGAACAATTGCTTTGGCAAATGCTTAGGATGCTCTACTAACTCGCTATCGTAACCTTACCGGCTAAAACCGGCTTGACATATGGTTCTCCTTAATGAGGACATACATAACTCAATATAAACTCAATATAAGGTTAACTTGCATGAATCCACATTTCTTGTTCATCTCTTGGGACAGCGCTTATCGGTTCATAAATCGTTAGGAATTCGAATCAATTTTTGAGGAGTTCGAAAAGAATGCAAGTGCATTCCGAGAAAACTATACCTTCCTCACCAAACCCCTCCTGCTAAACTTTACAATTATTTGTTATAGACAGGTAACGAAGGAAAAAATCACTTTGATGCTAATTAGCATTTGAGAACCTCGTGAAGTTGAGGTGACGAAACTTGGGTTTTTCAGTGAGAGGTGTGGGCTACTTATCGTCGTTATATGTTCGTTCCGCTCAATAAATCAGTATTGACTTTGCGGCCTCGTACAATTGTAAACCTTCATTCTCGCGTCCTTGACAGAAAATTAAAATATGAAAGAAGACTGCTTCTCGCCTGAAGCCAAGCGTCCTCAAGTATTGTACAGCGCGTCAGTGTTGCAAAAAGATCAGGATATCAGAGACGAAGAGGAAGGCTGCCTCACGCGGGCTTAAATCGCACGCAGTTATCGTTTCTTGTGTCGTGCGCAAAGCTTTGTCTAAAGTTAAAACTCTTTGAAAGGATTTGGAAGCATCAATATTTATTTGCTTTTTTCCCGTACGCTTGAGCTGTTTTAACCACCGTGTCGTCATTTTGAATAATAGTTCAACCAGCGCTGTTTAATTAGTAACCGAAGTCTGTTGTTTTGGTGTCCAATGAGATGAAAGACAAATAATCAAGTTAATACAAACTTGACAACCCCTTGACAGTTGTATTGTGTATTCTCCGTTGCCATACGCACTAAGATCAATCATCAAGTAGATAACAAAGTGGCTGTCCGATGAGCAAAAATTAATGATGCTGAAAATGTATGTATGTAGTCCAGTAGCACTGTAACACCTTGTTAGTCAAGTCCGACCAGGGACTTTATATATAGCATACGAGGTTAAGAGTACACCTCAGATAGTGTCACATTCTTGAGACAATTGTTCTTAGAGGTTGAGGCGCCGAGGATATCCGGTAACACAACAGCGGGGCGAACTGTCCGTCGTGTGTACATTCCGCAGGAGACTCAAATGTTCAACTTGTTCTGTGGCTCCTATTTCAATTTGCGACCCTGCGGAGGACAGCAATGTTTGTTTCACAGTGGTGGCAATGATTTTTCGTGCTTGGCGAATTAAGAGATGAATATTGACGAATTTATCAAAGGTCTTTCTAAGCAACACCAACTGACAGGTAGTGTTTGGTAGTCTTGACAGTTTAGTGTTATTTCGATGTTTTCGAACCCGTCGATACATATCCCTCGCACACGTTTGCTTCCTGCGCACCTTTGCAATCCATTAATTTCATATGGAGACTTTTTTTCTTTTTTTCTTTTTTTTTTTTTTTTAATTTTGTTCTTCCAATATATGTTTGGTCGATTCATGTAGGGTCTAACATAATTATGGTATTCAGCTTAGTAAATCAATTATAATTTTAGTGGGCCATTTCTTTCGCAGTGATTAAATTTACTCTACCTGGAGTATATGAGTTCCTTGAGGACATTTTAGCGGCAGAAAAACTGAGCGAAAAAGCAGAGAATTTACGGGTTGAATTTGTGAGTATTCTCAAACACCTCGGATCTACCCCTCACACTGATGAAATATACACTGTGACAAGTAACGACAAGGAATCACCTCAACAACAATCGCTACTTTTACGGTCAGACGACGACCTTGTTTTCAACAAAGGTTACTCGCACGACAACACAGAGCAAGTGCATTGGCCCGAAGAAACAGCTGAACCAGACGAAAAGGTATTCATTCAGTCATTCTTTTCAACGTGTTTGTTGACCACTGATTAATGATCGCAGTGGATATTGCCTTGTATTCAAGCGCGTGCAAGTAAGTAGAGAGCATCGTTTAATTGTTCCCTGCGTGTAAATGGTTAATCAGTTGCGGGCGAGTGCAACGATATAAATGATAATTACATAATTTGTCTAATTTGTTTTCTTATTTCTGTCTGTTGAACTGGTTGAATCTTTTCTCTCCTTGGCATTTTTTCAGCCATGCGTCAGTGCGTAGCGGTTTTATATTGACGTGTTCAATCTCTTTGACGATATCAAGAGCATCCGCAACTGTGATAAAACAATTATCCGTTTCGTGCATTTATCGCTTTCTTGAAAAGAAAAAAAAGATCATTCTTTGGACAGGAAACCACAGGCTTTGGTTGATAATATTCTTGGAAGGAAGTGGGAAAGTCTTAAGATTTAAGCAGTTGTTAACTACCAGGCATTGTTGTCTTTGATACTCGAACGATCGCGTACGTTTCATCGTGTAATCGTAGGTGGAAGTATACTAATTAGCCAAATAATGTTTGCAGGAAGCAATGACATTTATTACATACTCTTGCACTTCCCTGCCAAAATATGACCCAATAATTAATTGAGCAGTTTTCAGAAATGTATGATTTCTTATATCCCACGTCGAAGTTTGTGCATTCGGCCAATCTAGTAAAGAGACATGGATAATTGCGTGCGTGGTTTATTCCACAAATAAATTTCCCTTTCATTTAGAACGTCACTAGGCTTGTCAGCTATGCTAGCCTTGAATTCGAGGCACGTAGAAGCCACTTCATCCAAAGTAGAATTCATAGCAGTAATTTTAACTGTAGTACTTAGCTCCTTTGTCGCTAGTGTGATTTTCCGTTGTAACAGCTTGTGTGGTTAACATAATAGCCTGACCTTTTCAAAACAATTGGTTTTAGTTGCTGATAAAAGGTCTCGGTAATCCTTCTTTATGGTGTGATTTTTTCGCCGTAAGAGAACTCTGGGAATTTTTCAGTGGGTAGGTCAAAGGGACTGTGGAGCATTTACAAGTGCGCTTGACGCCGCTATGAAGACTTATTCTGGAACATTTGTTTTTCCGCTTTAAGGTTATCTTCAGTCCATGATGGTTGCCTCAAAAATTTGATTTGGAGATTAGATCATTGATTTCAAATCACTCATTAGCGATAATCGCGATGTTTCATCTTTCTTTGTTGGCTTGTTTTCGTTTTCGATTGTTTTTTCTTTTTAATATTGTTGTAAATCATTTGGGAGGCTTGAATCTTTAATGGAGAAATGTTCCGATTGCTATTCCGTCAGGCATGTCCTCGGCTTACCTCGGTAGTACAAACTAAACCAAAGGGAGAATAATTAAACATTTCGGTAGTGCTCAAAGTATTTTGAAGAAACTGTTTTGAAATGAGACATATAGGAGTTCGTAACATAATATTTAGTTCTGTTTTCAAGTTTGACATTTATTGAAGCGCTTTTTTTTCCTGTTGTGACTGGACTTCAAAATTTTCACTTTAAAAATGTGTTCATTAACCGTGGAAAAAAAAAGACTATTCAGTGAATGACAGTATTTCACTCAGAAATCATGACCTTTCTTCAAGTAATTTTTAGGCAGTATTCTAATGTTCATTTTTAAAACTGTCTTATTTAACGCCTTTCTTCCGTTCATTCTTCTTCGGATTTTACGTAAAGAATTTGAACTGTTAATGTATTTGAACTGTTCAGGAAATAGGAAGCAAGTTCTAAACTTGTAAGATTTCCATGTACATCATCTAAAATGTTTTTCTTTTATAGACATTGTTTTATCGTTGGGGAGTTGGGAGAATGTTGCGACTATATGCTTGTCTAACACTTTTTTCCATTGCAATTGTTTCTTCTTTTTGAGGGGGACAGGAACTCTGAGTCATGTTTTGTTCAAAGAGTTTAATCTATCAAAAGAATCTTTCATAATGGTACATACATGTGGGGTGTTGCAGTGTAGATAACAAGGTTATTGTTTTGGCCAGGCTGACAAGTAGGAAAGTTGGTGGGGGCGACATGGGGATTGTGACGTTTGATGCATTTTTGGCATAACATGCATCCCTGCAATATAATTGATTTAGCACGTGTTGTAGAGAACCCAAGTGGGGTATCATTTAATTTCTTTAAAAACTTTGATCACCTTAAATTTGATTGCCTAGAACTAAGAGTAGCCATATCACGCAGTATACTCAATTCCTGGAAAAAGTTAAAATGGTTCTTTGACTACATTTTGGTAAATCATACCATAGTTGGTAGAGTGGACCCCTCTACCAACTATGATCATACCTGATCTCGTTGTGCTGTGCAGCAGCATGTTTGACCTCTTACCTCTATAATCAGTTGGCATGTATAAGTTTTAAATTGCTACATCTAACATTTCCCATCTACTGCCCTACAGGTTAGCACTTAGTTTGCTGTTTGTCTAGCATGTGTGTTCAGATTACATTAATTTTACTCTGTCACCCAAATGCATCTCTTCAGGAAGAAAAAATTTATTTAAAAGACAGACTACACATTTTTGATTGAATTAAACTCCCACCTTTTGACCATACTGGATTGTCAGCACAAGGGGATGAACTTGCGGAGTAACCTGAGCTCAGTGTTATTCCTTGATTATATAATGCTCAAAATATGCAAAACCTATTTACAGTGAACTGATTTAGACCTGATTACTTCTTGTTTAAAGTATTGTTTAGAATTGCATAGCTGGGAGAGTTATAATTGACAACCGAAATTTCCTTTGTACCTTGGTAAAAAAAAAAAACACTGAGATTGTTTTACCAAATTTTGGAAATTTAGGTTTTAGCCAGGTGAGAGAGATATTGAGTTTAAATAAACCTAGGAAAGTAGGTTGATTTACATGCATTTTTACATGCAGTCATGTAAAGGTTACAGTTTAAACATAAATTTTAGTAGAAGTCTGCCAAAAACATTTTAGTACACTAAATGAGAAGTACTACAGGGCTAATGAATACTTTGATTATGACATAAAAGTGCATGTTCAGTGATGTCATGATGCTTGACTGAAATTTAATCTAAAAATGAATTATCACATCCTATCATGAAATGTGTTGTTTCCTTTAAAAACAAAGTTTTTCAAAACTTTGCTTCTTGTTTAACCTTTGCATTATATACTTCTTAGAGTTTCTAACTTCTTGCCAATCATGTTAAAAAAAGACAACATTGTAACACTGGGTTGTGTTAGTAACTAATGTACCAATTTCCTTTTTATTAATTTCTTTTTTTGCCAATCCCATTAAAAAAGAGGCAAAATTGTAACATTGGGTTGTGTTTGTAACAAATGTACCAATTCCCTTTTTTTTCTTTTTTTACTATCCCTTACAATTATTTCGTAATAAAGTTGTCATTACCTACAGGAAAGTGAAGAAATACTGCCATGTTGCAAAGGAACAGATAGCACTGAGGAAAGTGGAATCTTTCTATGCAGTACTTCATTGCCTCAGTCAGATGCAACTTCACATAAAGATACTCTCAAAGTACCCATGCTGGATTCAGTGGATGCTTGGTCTCGAGACACAATAATCTCAGAAACAGGCAGTGCAGAAGTTGAAGTGCTTGATGGTTGGGAAAGTGATGTGAATGGTCAAGAAGAAGGTTACTTCACAGGAGATAATGTCTTTGTGGACTATTCTGTTCAGACACTTGACCTTCAACCAAATGAATTTGGAGAACTTCATAGTAGTGTGATGTACATAAGGGAACATCCTGGATGGCACAAAAGATGGTTTTCCATTAATGGCCAATGCTTAACATGCTTTCGACATAGATCTGAGACAAAGATGTTATTTCAGATTCCCCTTAAGGGAGCAAAAATTATACCAACAGACAGAAAGAAAAGCAGAATGTTTCCCATAACTTTATCAGTTCCAAGAATTCATGAGACAATGACTTTTGCCACAACAGAAGATCATTTAAGACAGGAGTGGGTATACGTGATAAACTATGTCCTTTCAAGACTTTTAGAAGATGATAGCAGTCCAGACTCACCAGAGAATCAACCAGCTATTTCATATGATACTTACCTTAAGTTAAACAAGTCCGAAAAAGACACCAACAAAAGTGACCCTTGCATTGATGGACTTGAAAAGCATGATCAGTCACGGAGAAGGAAGGTCTCAGTTTGTCTTGATGGAACCAGAATTTCAGAACCTTGCAGGAGTTGGAGTGATAATAATGATAATGTTATTACAGGTTCTCTTTCTCCATGGAAAATGTCTGGTGTTGAAGAAGTTGAAGAAGAAATGCATGTTATGAATAATGATCTCTCACCCGGATTGGATGATGTTGAGTCATTTAGGGAACTACAAGAGGTAAGTGGTAGAGAATAGAACAGCACTATTCAATTTTTTTTATTCGTTTCCTCCGCCAAAAGGTGTTGGCTTACATTTTAATATGTTGCCAGTCAGTAATTTTAAGGTAAAATGTGTGACCTGTAGTGCTACTTTCATGTTTCTCTCTGACTATCTGAAAAACTTTTTTTTTTTAGATTCTACCAGACATTATACAAGGGTGTGAGGTTTCTCCTGAAGGAAAAAAAAAGAAAAAGAGCATTTTCAAGACTTACTCTTCTAATAATGTCAGCAAAGTTGGTAAGTTTAAAGGCAATCACTTTTCCCTCGCAGTACATGATGAAAATACAGAGGCTCCTCTTGAAAAAGCAAAGAAGCAAAGCTATACGAATAAATAAATATGTAACCGATGGCGTCTTGCAAAATCGGCAACCCAAAGTCGTAAAAACAAACCACAGGTTAATAGCTGACAGTTTTACAGATTCTTTCATGTTTTCTCAGCAGAAATATTCCATAAGAACCGAACCGTAAAACTAAAGAAACGAATACAGAAATCGATCGGCAACGCTTACAACAAGTGTATGACCATGAAATAATAATAATAATAATAATAATAATAATAATAATAATAATAATGATAATAATAATAATAATAATAATAATAAAAGATTTATACCGCGCCAGTATTCTACTGTTCAAAGGCGCCGACAAAAACTTTAACATTAACACTTAAGACAGCTAATATTAATTATAAAAGGCTTTTCTAAAAAGAAAAGTTTTTAATCTACTTTTAAAAACAGACACAGACTGAGCATTTCTAATTTCACTTGGCAAAGCATTCCATAATGATGGTGCTGCTACAGAGAAGGATCTTGCGCCATATGTTTTCAAGTTATAGGATGGAGAAACCAGAAGGTGCTTGGATGATGAGCGTAGTTGACGCGATGGGGTGTAAGATGTAAGCAAATCACAAATGTACGACGGTGCCAAGTTGTTAGGTGCCTTGTAGGTTATAAGTAAAATCTTAAAAATAATACGTTGATTAACGGGAAGCCAACAAATGACAAAAATAAACGAACGAACTATACCTTTGTGCAGCTACGAGGCCGCAGATGTTCTAAGCCTAACAATCCATGAAAAGATCTATTTGTAAAACCCAAAGACCGACGAAAAAACATGCATAAGAACCTGTAACACGAAAATCTAAAAATTTACCAAAGCACATAGTTTTCCTGCGCGTGCAAGTATTCTTGGGACACACTTATTTGTCGCTTCATGTAAGCTACAAAATAAATAAATAAATAAACAAAGAAACCAGTAAATAAATAAAAAAGTCAGTCAATCGATAAATAATAGCAGAATATAAGTTGTTTAAATCCACTCAGTCTAAAAAATGTATAAAATCATAAGATTATAGCGCTGCATCTTTTTGCATCTTCATCATGACAGTGCAATGACAGATCAATTTTATGTTTGCAAATTAAAGTCTTTAACCACCAAAAAATGACTTCTGCCTTAGATCACCAAGATGGAAGTTTTTTATCAGTCAGCAATTGTGAAGGAAAGTCATCGTCAGTCTCAGACCTTCAAAGTCTCGGCTCAAAAGTGAAAAGACATGGCTCCCTAGCTGATTCATTGTCTTCTAAAGCTTTGCGTGTCAAATCGAGAATAACAGGAACTTTCTTTAAGAAAGGTGAGTACCTTGATATGTAATGAAAATGTATTCAATGGTTATTATTCAAATACACGCTGGATAATCCAGTGCGAATCCCCACTCACGGAAAAGTGCAAGTGCAAAAATTATCTCATTGAAATAAAGTCAGCTCATTTCGTCATTTTTTAATTGTTTCCTGCAGGTCGTAAAGATGACATAAAAACTCCACATGAGTTGATTTCGTCTCAAAGCACCACATTTTCGGGGTATTTACTTCGAAAGAAAGGAATGAATTGGAAAAATCGGTGGTGTGTTGTCAAAGAGCACTCTCTATTTTGTTACAAAGACTTCGGAATAGGTACAGCTGAGCTCCAGGCTCCTCTGCGTGGTGCCTCAGTAAAACTAGTCGTAGAAGGCAGTGATTCTGATGACAAGCAGCACGTATTTGTGTTGATGGGTGAAAAAGAAGAATTGCTTTTCGCCGCAGAAAATGACGCTGAACAAGAGGAGTGGATAATGGTTTTGAATGACGAAATAAAATCGATCGAGAATTTTCCAAGTAAGTGCGTTTTGAGCGGCTTTAGGCGGCTGAATTCCTGGCTTTGGTTAAGAGATGGCTTCCCTCAAAACCTAGCTTTACAGTACAAAGTAATGCTAATAATATAGTTATGAATGTCTTCAATTTGATGAGCTAATTTTGCTCACCGTCTAAGTCTTTTCCCTCTAATTTTTCCTTCCGCTTCGTTTTTGTAGCGACAAAACAACACAAAATACACAAGTTGTGTGTTTCTCAAACTTGGTTTGTTGCGCACTTCACTTTTGGCGGGAAAATTATGCACGGGGGGGGGGGGGGGGGAAGTACATCTGGGCTATTTTACAAGGAAAGATAGCTTTGTCTTTAGTGCCTTAGCTTGTGTGAGTGGTTTTTTGTTTTGTTTTTTTTGTTTTGTTTCTGTTTTTTTGTTTTGTTTCGTTTTGTTTTTCCACGTTAAACGCATTATATCAGTCTGCCTGTCCGATGCGATAATATCACCGTGGGAATATTGCTATTAAAAAATTACTCTTTCCTTTCTTGCCATGCAGGTCCCGTTTCAGATTCATCCGAGAAAACCCCAGGTATGTCTCCCAGATCTCAATCTGACAGGTCTACACCAGGAAGCCCTTCACTTCCAGACAGTAAGGAGTTAGTCAGAAAGAACAAGGACTCTTCTCCAGTCAGTGCCAAAAAGACTTCTCTATTTAGTTCAATTGGACATAAAATCACCAAGTTGAAGCCCAAAGCCGTTCCTGTTGGTGAATTAGCTGTTCCTGCAGTAGATGTTACAACAAGCGGTAGTGTAGAAGACGGCTTCATTTTGTTACAACATGGAAATGATTCAGGTGAGTTTGGTAGAGCAGATTGATCAATTGATCGAAGCAAGGGAATAGCCTTTCTCTACAGCTACCACAGAAAGCCAATTTTACTCCCAGAGGCCTGCCTCTATGGTGTGCACTGGAGGCTATTGTGAGAATGTTTTAGCACTGAAATCTCAGGAAAAATTATCCTTCGAAAACAACAGGAAGGCAGCAGAAGCTTGACGAAATTAAGATTAAACAAGGCTTGGGGTGAATTTTGAGTGGATGGTTTAATCTTGCATGAGGATTTCAGTCTTAAAAGATGCTTCTTTCAAGTTTGATTGCTCCGAACACTAAAAACGTAATGTTGATATTTTGTTTATATCACAACGTTTTCATCTCGTGTTAAAACAAAAATTCTAATTCGAAGTGTCTGCGAAATCTTAACTTTTTTCGACAAGCTTCTAGATTGCCTTCATACTGCCCCTAAATTTTGGTTTACGTGCCTTCCCAAAATGTGGGCACGAAGATTTACATATCAATTTCGATCAATTGCTGATATTGTAAGCAAAAGTTATTTAGTTATTTTTAGTCTAAATTTTATTTTGGTTCCTTTTCTTAATTTAGTTAAAACTTGGGCGTCGACTAAACTCATTGCCTGGACAATGACGAAGAAAATCGAGTATTTTAACTTAGATAAGCAGAAAGTTTGGCTTCTCAGTTGATCCAAAATAGCGTGAATTTTTGTGTAAATCGATGATGCGTGGAAAACGAACTCCCATACACTTTGTGACAACGCTTGCCTAATATATTCAACATCAAGCCTAATGTCATTAACACTTCTACGTGCTGCCAATAGTTTAAAACTGGAGGCGTAAACAATTTTCTACTCCTTCCTTGTCAGGGCAATATTTTGTAAAATTTATTTCCGTGCTAAACATGTGTAGATCGTAACTGACATCCTGTCGAGTGCACGTATTCAGGGTTTGCATTGTATTGGAATCTTATTATTCCAGGTTCTTCAAGTGTGGAGCGGAGACCCAATAAAGGCGCTGGACGCGAAGTAGCCACTTCTCATAACATGGAGGGCTTTCTTAATCAACGCGTTGAAGATGATACGTGGCTCAAATGTTGGGTAAGTTGGTCTCATTCGCATAAATGATTAGAATGAAGCATTTGCATGTTTAGCTAACGTCTACGTAGCCGAGAAGCAGGGCACTGAATTATCAAAGGCTTTGCATCTAAGCTATAATTGAAAACGTTCAATTTTTGGTCATTACCTGTAACATTTTGTAAACCGGCGATATCTTTGTAGTTTCTATTATTTTCTTTTCTGTGTTGTTAAGGGCTAAAACCCGCCTTTGTTTTTTTCTACAACGTATTATCGAGTTGATTATTTTTTACGTGAAGCTGCATTAATCAAACGTCAAGGTGTTAATTTATTATGAGGGAGCATTTGAAAGCTAATTTATCATTGTTAAGTGTTGAAGCTTGGAAGCGTATTGAAATTTTTCATCAGGTAGTCTTGGACCTTTCACAAATATGTGGCGAATTTCCTTGTTTGTTCTGTAGTTTGATTTTGCGACCAAACGTCGATGAGTTGATACAAGTTCTATAGACGTGACAACCAGCTGTTGTTGTTATGTAATGTTGTTAACATCATAACAACAATGACTCATTAACGGTTGCACTAGAACAGTGCAATACTAAAACTGAAAGTATTGGTCCTGTTGAATTTTGCTACTATGAGACGGGCGGGTTTTATGGGTAGAATTAGTTAACACTTCTTCTCATATTGGCTCAGTAACTGTAACCAAACATTCTATTTTTGCCTTATCGTTCCATGTTGTAGGCATTTTTCTCATATGCGGCATGGATAGTATACTGTGTATGAGAAAAGAAGGCTCTTTGCTCCGCCCCTCCCCTAACCCCACCTCTTCTTCCGTTCTTCCTTTTCGGCGTTGTGTTCGGCCTTATTGGCTTAAATAATCCAGCCCGGATAAGCAAGACGATAATTCGCAATCATAACCAGGGACAACTTCTTTTCTCGAATAGCGGTATATTTTATATTAAAACATGAGCCAAGTTTTCACCCGTGTGGGTGAAACTTGAAAGGTGCTGCCAATTTATAGGACGTTCAATTAAAAAAGGCAAGGCAAGTGAAATTTCAGTATCAGACCGCTTGCTGCAATATATGAAACTTAAGAACATTTTAAGAATGTTTCTTTTTTTTATTATGGCCTCATCACTGAATTGATCACGATTCAAAGCAGTCGTTTGAAATCTATGCGATTTAAGATGCCTTTATTTTTATTATTGATAAGGCTACATATGATTTGATCGATAATCACTTACATATGTTGCTATATTGCATTAATGTAGATCAAACGATATACCGCACCTTGCCTCAAGTTCCGTCTCCTCATGTCCCGAAAGCCGTCTTACGATGCCTGTTAATGAGAAGGCCGAACTGACGTATAGACTCATCGAAACTACTGGCCCACTCGCTTGCTCAGTACCCTCTAACGATCTCTTTGATCAAAATTTTTATTTATTTATTTATTTATTTAAAATTTTTATTTATTTATTTATTTATTTATTTATTTTTATTTTTATTTTTATTTATTTTTATTTATTTTTATTTTTATTTTTATTTATTTTTTATTTATATTTACTTATTTTTATTTTATTTATTTAAAATTTTTATTTATTTTGTCTTTAAAGATAAAACTTGAAAAGCACACTCTACATATACACGATGATAAGGATAGCGAAGACTCAGTTGTGGTGAAAATAAAGCTAAACAACTGTGTGGTGAAAGACAGGGGCGACGAACAACGACCTTATGTCCTGGAGATTAGGCGAGCTCTTGGGCGAACACACTTTTTGCAAGCTCAAAGCGAATCAGGTGAGGATAAAAAAGATCGCCCAATCGAGATTGATAATGACTGCTCTTAGTTTTTTAGTGCGAATTTATATGTAACGGTGATAAGGGTAGCAGATAATTTATAAAAGGTTGTAAACAAAATAACAACAATGAAGGAGAGGATAATGGTTTTAAGACGTTATGTAGAACTGTACATCAGGATCAAAGCTCACCGAAGTAAATTTCTTTTCGTTTTCAAACAGAGTACAACACGTGGAAGACGGCAATAAGTGGGTCCATTGTCTACTCACCCAAGAATCCCCGAAGACCAGTGTTAACTTGGAGCTCAACGGACGAGGACAGAACTCATCGAGGCCCTGTTCCTCTGCTTGCTAAAGCGCAAGGCGATTCAATCGATAGAGATGACGTGTTTCAGAAGACAGAAGAGGTGCTTACGTCACCTACTGCTCATCCTGTAAGACCAAACACCCCACTTAATCCATCACCTCGGGTAGGTGGCTAAAAGTGGCAGAGGTCGACATTTTCTCAAGAGGCGATGCTTAGTTAGCTCGGCATGAATGTCCAGTCACATAGTTGGTATCTGTTGCCTCAAAAAGTGTTAATATATAGTTGCAATATACATGGGTTATTGACTAAGCGTAAGGTCAAGAAAGCTCGACCATTAAAACGCAAAAAAGAACGAGGCTAATATCCGGCCATCTTGATCGAACAAGCTTGGTCAATAAAGGATTAATTTATTATATAAGAATCAAGAATGACTTGTTCATCTCGAGAGCCGGGAAAGAAAGCCAACTGTGTTTGTAGCACCATAAACTCACGAGGGTAGTTGTTTTTACCGTCTTCTGCTGCTTTTTGCGACTTCATAGCCGATATTGTATAAAAATCACGAACTTTTTTAAATCTGCGCAACGCACTCAGTTTTTTCAAAGCGGCCTCCCCGAGCGGGTAAGATGAGCCCTTCTTGCCCGCTCGGATAGCCAATCAGAACACAGGATTCACTTCATATTGCCCAAAGGCGCTGCCAGCTATGTAATAAACGGAATTAAAGTTCAACCTCGATTGAATTAGAGCGAGAGTTTTTTTTCCGCGATTGTATGTGAATAAAGAATATACCGATATGTTTTGTTATTTTCCATATTCTTGGAGGTGATTTTTTGTTTTGTAGCCGTCTACAGCTGGTGACGTTTCTAACTCAGAGAGTGATGAGGGCGAATCTGCTGTTCGAAATGAGCCGCTGCAAACTGAACCAGTTGAGAGATGGCGATCCTTTTCTGAAGGGGAGCAGGTACTGTGTGTAATAAAACCTCAACATTTTCTTGGTTTGGAAGGCAATATTTGCTACTCTAATATCAGTTTGCTGCAAACGAAAAGTAAAGGAACTAACGGAGAAAGCGTAGCCCTAAAATGTGTTGGTTTTCCTTAACACAGGAGGAAGAGAGAAAAACCAGAAGTAAACTTCATCGCTCCATCTCTAACGCCATACCAGCCATCGCCCATTTTCCTGGCAAGCGAAAACGTCGCAGTCGCACGGTACCAAATGTGCAAGTCTCTCAGGAACTCATTTCCAATGTGAAACGCTCTTCCTGTCTATTTATGAGGAATGGTAAAGGGCTATGGACAAAGCGGTGGTGCGTGTTACAGAAAGATAAACTACATCTTTTCAGACGACCTGATGAAGTAGTGCCAACGACATCGATCCCCTTAAGACAATGCGAAGTACGGTGCGGTAGCAAAAAGACTAAGAAGTTTAGTTTTGAACTGAATGTTCCTTCAGAAAAAGAGGACTTTTGTTTTGCCGCTGATTCGGAGAAGGAGATGTTAAGTTGGATGAGGCTGCTGAGGGTAGTAGCAGAGGAAGCAGACGTCATTGAAAGGTTTGTACCTAAGTGAAATACTCTCGTATGAACTAGCCGAAAGGAGTCCCAGAGGGAAATGGAACTGAGAAACAAGAAATTTATACTGATTATGTTGAAAGGTGAAATTATTGGATATGATACCTTTTTGGAGATAAGGGTTTAGGAAAGTTGGCAGAAATCAGCGAGCTCCCCATACATGTACAATCGATGGCGTTTTTGGTCACAAATTTCCGGTAAAAATTAGTGGGAAGTTTTATTGGTCAAATGGGTCAAAATCTTTCCCTTTGCAAAATTGTGGAACCATTAAAACGGTATGAAATTGGAAGTGTCCAAAGAAAACATTTCTACCGTGGTCGGGCAGAATATCGTTCTCAAATTTAAAATTCATCTTGATCAGTACGCTAGGGCTTCAAACTGGGAGGCAACTGCATTTGAAATAACTTATTCATATTATGAACTTCTCTTTCAGCTCTACACGTGAGCGGAGCGATGTAGCAAAAGGTGAAACAGAAGATAATTCCAGAGATATGGACCAGGCTTCCTTAGTCTGTGAGACAGATCAGTCTCTAGTCAACATTCACCAGAAAAACGACGAGATTTTCGAGACTTCCTCTAACTCTCAAATAGAGTCGCAGAAAATCGAAGAAACATTGTCAACAAACAGTCAAAGCGAAGGTTTGCCAAAACCAAGTTCTTTCGCTGCTAGACCCACATCACTTGATGGCGTATTGAAACTTCTTCAAGATCAGCAGTTGATGCAACAGATGGGACAGCAGAGATTTGACAAAGCTAAGAAGGCCCAAAAAGCATGGCAGAGGTCAGCGGCTGCAGCTTTGAAAGAGCGTCGTTCTGCTTCTATGACCCCGGATGGAGAGATGTTTGAGCCCACAAGTCGAGAAGCAGCGATCGACGAAACAAGGCGTAGAACTTTGTCTTTGTCGAAAACACAAGTGGCGAATTCGGAACTTAGTCCCATTCCATCTTCCCCAAAACTGGGCGCTAATAAGATTATAGAGCAGTTTGAGAAACTTGCTGAGGAAGAACGACTTAAAACTTTAAAAAAAGAAACGCTATTAAAGAAGCGCCGAAACTCACTTACGCTTGAGAAAGATGTATTAAAGAGGAAAATTAACAAGACACAAGAAAAGAAAAACACTGTGAAGAAGTTTCTGGGGAAAGATGAGACAGCGAGCACTGAGGATAGACATCGTGTTGAGGAAAGACTTGAACAAGTGAATCGAGAACTGGAGACAATTGAAAAAGACTTGCTGGATAACAAGAAGATCGAGGCGCAAGCATTGGATACCATAAACGTTATGAAAACGAAAACAGTGAGGAAGCACTCTTTCGCCAAAAGCTCGACTAACAGAATTCAGTTAGAACAGAAACGTAGTGAATTTAAGAACTCCCCCTCCGAGTCCACGTCCTCTCAGGGGTCGACAGAGGATAAGTCGGAGAGAGAGGTCCCAAGGACACAAGAAACGTTGGAGGCTGTGCGAAGGCAAAGCACTGCTGTATCCTTAGCTGCGCTAGAGAAGGAACTCAGGAAAATTTCTCCAGTTGGCAGTCGAAAGATAACCGTTGGAGGCGAACCTTTCAGACATGGTAGAGTTTCTTGGTCTTCTGAGGGTTCTCAGGACGACTCAGGTTTGAAGGATTCACCAACCTCCGCAAAGAAACCATTTCTGGGAAAGAAAATCTCAATAGGCTCAGAAGGTTCACCTGGCGATCATTCGTTTTCGAGACCTAATTTAGCTGATAGCGCTGAGTTGAGGAGGAAGCGCTTTTCCGCTTCAGGTTCTAAGGTGGCATTTCACAACCTCTCCGTGGAGATACCCACTGAAGACGAAAAAGACGTGGAAGACGGTAAAACAGTCACAGACGGGCATAGATTGTCTACTACGTCGGAGCCGGGTGTGTCTGAGATTGCTTCTCGAAAGCTATCAGTCAACTCTGAGAAAGGCATGGAGGACCACCGTGCCAGCTTGTTGAATGCCCTATCGCAGATAAAGGTATGCGTTACTTCTTTAAATTTGGCGAAGGACGCCGTTCTCTTCAAAGCCGTCCACTAAACAGTCCGCCCTTGCAAACTGCCTGCAATATAGCCACTAATAGTTTCAGGCATCTTGAACATACCCTGACATCAGAACCCACCTTAAGTACTTCTCACCTCCTCATGCCTGAACTGAATATATCCTTGCGTGAACTCTAGTGGTTGAGGCGTTTCTGAGTCGGCGACAAATTGTTTTCTTAAGCCGCAGACGGTGATGTACTTGCGGTAAAAATGTTTACCACATTTCATGTATCCAGAGAAATAGTTCAAGGAGTAGTTTTTCTCAAGAGATGTCGGATAATTTTTTTGCACTCGATAAGCGGGATTTACAGGGTAGATAAAATTCATCTTAATTTGGAATTGATGTCAAAACATCTACTTCCTATAGAGCAATTACAAAATGGAATTTTTTTTTAACTGAAACCCCAGAGGTTGTCCTGAGAACCTTTTCCAAAGCAATTTGAGGTGCAAAACTAGCACTGACTAACCGTGAATTTCGCGCACTTTTTTGTCATTAGCAAACACTTAGATCATTTAAAAGCCACAAAAAAACTAAACGCCGCCGGCGTCCATACTGCAGCCAATTGCAGGTATACTGGCGGTGTGAGAAGCCTGACAATTGACATCATTCAATGCATTATAAGAATTTTATTTGTTCTGAACTGGCGAAAGAAACAAAGCGACTAAGTAAATAACTCCTAACGGCCGTTTAAGCTGAGCAACCATAATCCTTTGCGGGTTCATATGCTATTTTTATCCAGTTCTCCGGTGTTTTATGCTAAGTTTTGTTGAGAAATGTAAACATAGCGTTGACAACTTTAAGCAATTTTGACATGTACGCGCTTTAACTAGTCTTTATTGTGTTTTGTTGTTCAGGACTTTGAAGAGTTTGCTGCTGTTTCCATAGGAGATAAGAGGAACAAATGAAACAACGAGCCTTGGGCCTGCACGCAGAACCACCCCACCACTCCTTGCAAATTTATGGAATAACTAATTGAAAATATGGTGAGATGTCAATCTGAATGATTTAAATATCCAAGTATCCCACATGTCAAAATCAAGCACTGGGCGCCTCATTATGAACTTCTGTAAGATCTCGGTGTTTTGTTTTTTAGTAATGTGTAATAGTAGTACTATTACTGCTATTACAATATTATTAATTTTAATCAACCCATCTTTTTGTATTTGACTATTACATGGTTGTTATACGTGATCAGCATTCGATAGGAATACACACTATGCATTTTATGCTCAATTAGCGCTTACACGTGTGTAGGGAATATTCTTCACGCGTGCTAAAATAAGAAGTATGAAAAAATGACGACAGGAAATCCTTACTCGATGGTATATAAAAGAAAAAAATTCCACGCAGGGCTTAACCTAAAGAAACGGAAGGGCTTTAAACTTCAGATTTTCCAGGCAATTTTGCTATTATTTATCCTCTTCTGAAGTTTTCGACTTGCTTTATTAAAATCATGACTTGATGCTTTATTGTAATTTCTGTACAAAGCTTATATGAAGATGATGTTTTAGAGTAGGTGTAAAGTTAATAATTTCCCATATAAAGTTACAATATTACCTGATTACAAGCTGGCCGTTCTTGATACTGATACATATGATATATTTATTGGAACCCTCGTGATTTCCTTAATTTCCTTGCGCTATAAATAAAACGTGCTTGTTGTCCTCAAATGGCACTGCGCTGTAGGTACAATATAATTTCCTTTGATAATGTGAATGTGAAAATTGCGTCGATGACTATTTTGTAAAGAATGAACTATTTGGAATTATATGTATTGGATATATGATCTATGAAATAAAGAAAAATTTATACTTCTTAGTAAAACTTGGTTCACGATTCGCTCCCAGACCCTCCCTCCCATAGAGTAAAAATGTTTTCTATTAATGCAGCGTTTATTTTCTTGCGGACTGTTTTGTGGTTGCCTTAGAAGCATTGTCTTGAAACTTGATCTACCCAATAAGATTTAGTTTCCTAATATAAATTATCTTTTGAAAGAGACTAGTTGTGGGCAAACTAGTCAAGTCACGTGGAATCTTATTGTGTAATCGTGTCTGAATGCGAACACTCCTAGCTTGAAAGCTCTCACCAAAATGCATTTTGCGCGTGCAAGGTCACATTAATGTTACCAGCTGAAAACGAGAAGTTTCAGTTTTTTGCACTTGATACCAATCCGAAAAATAGGAAGCGATTTGTGGGTTAGGGCGTATTTGGCACAGACGAAAATTACTATTTGAATACATATATCTTATTAGACGTTTTGTTGTGTAGTATCGCTGAGTATTTTTACGAGTTGTGTCGTATTTTGACGAGCTCGTAGGGCGAGTCAAAATACAAATAACGAGTAAAAATACTCAGCGTTACTACACAACAAAACGTCTAATGAGTTGTTTATTATCCAACACGCCAAACTGTTGTTTCTGCGGGCGAATTTCGGGGATATTCATTTACGTGGAGTGCGTGACAGAAGTATGCGAAGCGGGACGGAATTGGCGCGTTGTTGTGTTGCTGTTTCTATTTTCTTCATTAAATGAAGAAATTTTCTGGTCGTGAAGCTGTTTTTCTTCGTTCGATTCATCAAATGAACTTGGATTTATATTTGCCAGCCATTCTGACTCTTCGTCGTCGGAAATATGATTGAAATTGTCCGCCACTTTTTTTTTTCCATAACTACAATCCAATTCTTCGCTTGCGCGATGCGAGAAAACCAGTTTAACCGGTACTACAGTAGACGAGTACAAATACCGCGTGATATTTGTACTAGTCTATGGCGTTACTCGTACTCGTCTAGGTGTAGTTGGATAATAAATATCTTTATTTTCTCTCTCTTCTGTTACTTTATTGGCTCTAGTTTTTGGGCCATGCCCTTTAGTCTCATCCCTTAGATTTTTCGTGACATCCAACCTTTGAGCGAAGATTTCATCAGTTCCAATATACCTGAAAGCAACAGCTCGAACATAAAAAATCTAAACTACACTAAAATCACAACCAAACTGGAATTATGACATTAACCTATCTGTGAGAAATCCAGACGAATTTTATCTACCACCTACGTGTCTATTAACTATTTCTCTCTGCGCGAATGATTGTATATGGAACGATATCCACAAAGTTAACAAGTAACAAATTAATTTAGGAAAAATACCATCCCGTAAGACTAAACCCTGCAACATAGCACATTGTTAACCACACAATTCCAACAGAAAGCATCTTCACTAAAGAATTGTAGTCCTTGGGTATAATAAACGAACTGATATCAACGGTTATATGAAACAAGTGATATGACAAGAAAAGGTAAAGAACAGACGCAAAAGCAAAATTCAGTAATGGGTATCCAGGGAAAAATGATATCAGAAACTTGGCGTTACCCTGGAGATAAACATGCAGTTGGGAGATGTAAGTTTCTAGTGTTACTTTTCCAAGCCAAGTAAACATGTAAAAGTAGTACTTTCGAAAAACCGGAAACAAATTCCGTAAGAATATGTATGATAGCAGAGGGACAAAGGAAAAATATGGGTGAAGCTTGTTATACTCGTACTTATCTAGCGAAAAGATGTAACGGACCCAGAAAGCAAAGGATGTGAGGCAAACAGATGCAATTCCACAACGTATGGCAATTCGTTTAACAGACCACTTTTCGTCCAAATATCCCATAAATCTCTCAAAGTTGGGATGAAAGTAGGCACAGAGCATACCCAGAAGGGTGGCATAATGGTCTAGCCCCGCCCTGAACATCCATTCATGGAGAGAATTCTCAAAGCTAAGAATAAAGCTCCAAGGCTTAAAGACAATATTTCCGACACCTGGTACGTCAAACACCAAAAAGACAAGAAGAAAATATATCAAAAATTTAACTGTCATTTTTTTAGGGTCTTCGTTCCAACTATTCAGCAGTTTCATGAAGCAGTAGACGGATATGAACCAGAACGTGTGCATTGGGCAGATGTAATATAACATGTATTCATTGCGCACCACGAGACACGTCATCACTACCAAGAAATTCAGTCGAAAAAGCATTTTAAGCACTCGGTAAAGGCTGAAGTCTTTCTTAACCCAGAAGAATGAGAAATTACCTAAAGGGAAAGAAAAACATGATGCATTTACTAGGCAGGATCGTATCCTTAAAAGAAATTTACGCATGAAGTATAGACTACAGGAATTTACAACTTTTTTTGGCGATCATTGAATTTTGGAATCTTATGAGCTAACATCGGGGTTTATGTTTAATTGTCGTTTTGTCCCATCACTCTCCAAATCATCAATGTTAATCCATGCATAATTTTATTCCATAATATCCCGAAGATAATAGAAAATATACATATACAAATACGCCTTCGCACACTTTTAATTTGTGTCCGAGAAAGTAATTTCTGGGGCAAATTTATCAGCCGTGTGTTTTTTCATCTGTCAGTTGTTCATTTGACGGGTTCCTGATGTGTGCTAGTGTGATTCAATCTTTTATCCTTCTACCTTTGACCCTGTTTTCCTTGCGATTTTGAACCGTTTTAATTTTTATTTGGGTTATGTTTCACCTTTGCCTTAGCAAAGCGTCTTTAGTTTTTCATTAAAGCTCCCGGGATGACGTAACAAACTTCCCCGACCCAGGTCCCAAAATGCGCGGTCGTGAACATAAAAAGTTAAGTTTTGACTGCTTGCAGAATCGCGAGGTTTCATTCAATTGCGATAATTCTTTCACTGTGTTGATCAGTGACAAGAAAATTTCTTTTAAAAAAATTTGGGGGTTAATGGCACTTTAAAGTTTTGATTTCTTACGTTTGCTCTCAGACTGATCGCAATCTTCTCCTTTTGGTCAATACCCTCAATCTGCCTCAGCATTCAGTTTCTACAATGTTTACTACTACACTTTGCGGAGTAGTTCTCCACCTTACCTCAACCACTAAGGTTACAATACGAAACTAGAGCTCCTACGTTTTTGAGACTCAATGCCATTCTGATCGTTTGAGTAATCCAATTCTACTTTAGGTCCACTTTTGGTCGACTTTTGGTCGACCCTCGGCTGCCGATCACGTCTCAAAAACGTAGATATTTGAGATTCGTAATGAATGTGGCTGAATGAAAGGGGTCATAAGCTTACCAAAACCAGTCATCCAAACGTAAGCAGCAATGAACACTCTGATGGCATTGTAAGTCTCTGCAGCCTTGAAGTAGTGATACCACACAAACATGACTTGCATCCAGCCTTTCCACTCCTCGGTCTGTTCTCGGTTTAATATCTTGTCTGTAGTCTCCTTCCTCGTCAATCCAACGCTTACCGCAAAAATTAAGAGGACTAGAAACCAAAATAAGTCACGTGAATAAGTGCGTTCGGTTGCGGGAAAATAGTGTTCATCATCGCACAAATGATAGAAGAACATGATAAGTCCAAATACAGCTACACTGTAAAGGAAATTATCCAATGACGGTCTGGAACTACCAAATGCTGGTGTTGCCAACTTTCCCCCGGGACCATTCTCCTGCACAGCATCGTGATATTCCTTACTCTGGACAACTTGTTGCGGTACTTCACCATTTTCTGCCCGTCCAAGATGAATGTCTTTATCATCTTATGGAGGAAATGCGAGAAAGAAAGAGTGTGAGTACAAACTATAGGAAACGCTTCTTAGAAGGGCCATCATAATATTGATATCACCCTTTTATGTAGATGCGTATAGAGTTACTAATGGCTAGACAATGCTCACGCCGGGCTGACGGGCTCGGAAATATAGTCATTTCGAGCAGCGGCTTCTCTATCCAAGATGGCGTTGGGCGCCATTTTTAATTTTTACAAATTTATTTAGATTTATTCAAGGGTTCTCTTTGTATTGTGGGATATTTGTGGAGTCTGTGAACGAAAGAGGAGGCCATTTTGGAAGAGTGAAAGTGGATCTTTCCGTAGGGATGTTTTTGAGAAGAATACGGTAAGTAAAAGGCGCAAAATTTTACTTTTTCATTGTGCAATGTGGCGTAACCCTTGGGATGATGTACTGAGGCAAAGAAAGAGATTACAACATTTCTAGAGGCTATTTTAAAATTTTAAAACGATGGGTTCCTGTGATAGACATTGTATTTGCATATTGTGTTTGCTGAATGTAGATTCATTGTTTTCAGCTTCTGTAAATTGGTACCGCGTGAGCTGAAAGCTGGAATCTGGCCGTGTTGAAGCAGAACCAGGTTCGGATTAATACAACTGGGAGCGAGCTTTGCTCGTTGCTTTCGAAAATGGCAAGGAAGGGTAGGAAGAAAGCAAGAAGCTCCAAGACAATAGCAAAGGAAAAATTTCCAATCGGGGAACTTGCCCGTAGGCGGAAAGTACTCAAAGAGGAATTTATTTCAAACTGCAAAGTCTACTCGACGGAAAATTCAAAGCTGAAAAAACTGAAAAGAAAGGCAAGGAAAAGTAAATTTGCTCATATGTATTATGTTGATAAAAAAAGTGGTGCTCCCAGGGACGGAAGGGATCCCTTTCCTATCGATTGACAGGGAAAGAGACAAAAAAGTTCTGTCACCATTTTATGTCTATTCTAAAGGCAATTTCACGTGAGGACGACAGTCCTCAGCAACAGCTCCAAATTTGCACGTTTGCATTCATTGGCCTTCAGCTAAGAGATGCTATCAGCCGGTTTAGTCGTGTAACAATAACTGAGGGTGTCTTGCAGGAAATGAAAGACTCTTGCAAGCGGTATTTCAATATCTGCTCTCTTATGTTAGGCTCCGTAACACCGACAGTCTGGACAATCGGTCATGACATCCCTTATCACACAGACCTCCTGTATAGGAAACTTGGCTTAGGGTTAGGCATTAATACTATGCAAGGGAGGGAGGCTAAACATGTGCGCATCAGCCAGTATGCAAAGCATGCAACCTTGTCAACAAGGTGGAGCCTTGTTTTTAGACATGATTTCATTACAACTGTTTGGTTAAGGCAATATGACCCTGCAAGTTTTCACTACCACAAGAGCACAGATGTGTATGTTCCTAAAAAGATTGAGCAACCAAATGTTTGCTACTGTGGCTTAGACAAGGAATGCAGTGCTGAAAAATGTTCACTGTGTTCATCTGGGATTTACAAGAGTGTAGAAAGGAATGCTGAAACAGGGGCTTTAGACCCATATATTTGCAATCTTCTTAGTGTCACAAGCTGAACATAAAGGTACAATGACTAACCCAAAAACAGTTTGGGACATTTACAGTCGAACACCTAACCAAGGCCACCGAGCAAAAGTCGTAACAAATTTCCTGACCATAAAATTAAAAAAAATGGTCAAATTGAGTGCAATTATCTCGAATAGATAGTTCAGATAAATTCTTTATATAGTTTGAAAAGTGCCCTTGTTTTTTTTTTCTTTTTTTTCACAAAATTGTGTCAGGATGGTCTTGGTTGGAGTAGCTGCTCTGTTAACAGTTTTCTTGCTGCTAAGTGGAGCTATATTGTTGTTAACTTGCTAAATTATTTTGGGGTTATATTTAAAATGCTTTGGGTGCATATTTCCCTTCAGCAACCCATTTTAAAAACTCTCGAGTCCAAAAATAATACCTGGATGTTGTTGTAGCACTTGAAATTCATAAGCTTTAGAAAAAGCCTCAAATGCAAATACGTGTTCTATATAAAGGGAAAGGGTCACAAACCATTGGTGGCACATATCCCTGTTGGATATTTGGGGAAAGCCCCTCCCCTAACTCTTAGTAACAATATTCTATCAGATAGAATAAATATATGAAAATCATATATTTTGAACTGCGGTATTTGATACGTATGATGCACGATCCTCGCAGTAGATAGCGCTATTTAAGCAATAGCGAAAATCAGACCTGAAAAAAATCAGGCCTGTACAGGACTCGAACCACTGACCTCTGCGATACTAGTGCAGCGCTCTACCAATTGAGCTAACAAGCCAACTGAGAGCAGGCCGTTAAGTTGATTCGTAATGAACCCGTGAAAGTGATAAATGAGATAGAATAAATATATGAAAATCATGTATTTTTTGTCAGTGGTTCGAGTCCCGTACAGCCCTGATTTTTTTCAGGTCTGATTTTCGCTATTGCTTAAATAGCGCTATCTACTGCGAGGATCGTGCATCATACGTATCAAATACCGCAGTTCAAAATATATGATTTTCATATATTTATTCTATCTCATTTATCACTTTCACGGGTTCATTACGAATCAACTTAACGGCCTGCTCTCAGTTGGCTTGTTAGCTCAATTGGTAGAGCGCTGCACTAGTATCGCAGAGGTCAGTGGTTCGAGTCCCGTACAGGCCTGATTTTTTTCAGGTCTGATTTTCGCTATTGCTTAAATAGCGCTATCTACTGCGAGGATCGTGCATCATACGTAATATTCTGTCAATTTCAACTATATGTTCATGAACTGTACTTTACATGGTTTGAGTTGATTAATTAAACTCAACAAATGATGGATAACAAGGATTTAATACCTAAATAAACAGCCAACAGTTTCTTCCATTTAGCTGACATAATTATGGAATGCTCATTATTTCTGCCACTGTTTTTTGCTGAACTCAGCAAGGGGTACTGTTTTTCTTTATGCAAGGGAGTGCTGAGGTACTCCCAGTCTGTTGTAATGTCCATACCTGAGGCTGATTTTTATAATTTCAGAGTTTTTTTAATATGTAAACTTTGCTGGATAATCACCAGTGACAATCACCTGGCTAAAGGAACCATCTTTTTCTTTTTTAAGGAAGATATCGCTCTCATGGATTTTTCCTCTTCGATATTTATTTGCCAGTGAGAGAAAGAGACTCTTAATCTTCCCCATATCCGTGATGTGTATTTCATGCACAGCACGTGTGTTCCTGACAACCACACCACCAGCAACAGGAGCTATAGCGACAACCTTGAAACAATCAAACACTTCCAGTGGTAAATTCCATGAGAAATTGACAGTCCATGGCCGAGGGGCACGAGTTTTTCGCTTCATTTTTCTCAGCATTCTGATGTGCCAAAAAGCAACAATCCTTGCCAATATTCTTGCGGGCTGAGCTAAATGAAATTTGAAAGCCTTTTCACTCTCAAACGTGTGTTTCTTGATAACTGCTCTACACAACACTAAAAGCTCGCCCCCAATTTCTGTCGCTAAAGCTTTGTCTTCACTAGAATTCTTGAAATCATCCACAACTTCGTGAAGTTTTACTAAAAGGGCCGCCATATTGAAAGCACCATTTGTACAGAGATCGCTGACCAGTTTCTTACAGGCTCACTGTTATCGAAATGGCGCGATTTGGTAACCTGCCAGCCCGGCGTGCTGTGTTTGGTCACATTTAGCACAAAATCGGGGTTGTAGGACCTATGAGCTCAATTTAATCCTCGGTTCTTAGGCCACTTAGTCCCTAGATTTTACAACTAAAAGTCACAACTAAAAGGCAAGGAAAATCAGTTATTTTTAAGAGGAAAGAACACAGACTTACCAGAAGCTATCAGACGGAAAGTATGGATATCTCGTACTTTGAAAAACAATAGAAGCTTCCTAAAAGCTGCCAGGGATACTGCTGATAACCAAAATACGAAAAGTGCTTTCTGATGAATGGATGGCGAGCCTTTTGACGGGAGGCGTCCTCGTCCTTCTGTGAAATTCCCAGCTTTTACGACATTCATCGTTGATTATCTGAGACGAAAAAAAATATTTGGTTGTTTGACCCTCGCAACAAATTCCTCGATACTGACTTTAAATGTCAAAAAAGAGAACTCCCAGAGTCCCTCTTTCTTCCTTTTTTCTAGAGCTGGAACTAATATGTTTTATACCACGTTTTATAAGAATAGTGAACGAAATGGAGGAAATAGCCATAAGTTTGTTTGAATTCTATACACGAAAGTTGTTAGCCAGTCTCAGATCGGCTACGTTTAGGAGATAATTTGAATATATCAACAAAGTTGAAATGGTAAATTGGCCACCGTTACGATTATAAAAGCTGACGTTTCGAGCATTAGCCCTTCGTCGGAGCGAATAGAGGAATTGTGGGTTGTGTGCTTTTAATGGAAGAAAATGGAGCTACGTGATTGGTGGGAACATGGCAACGAGAAAAACTCGAATAAATACCACCACCGACGCAGCCCCAAACAGTTTCTTTAGAAACTATCAGCCTTTATACGTTTAGGAGAGGTTTAAATTTTTAGGGCTATTGTTTAACACAAACTGATAGAGCTTTGTATACCGACACCAAAGATTAGCATTATGTAGTGAAATTGAGGTAGAAAATGATTTACAGCCGAACGTATCGCATGTCCTCTTGTCAAACTTTAGCAGAGTTAGTAATCATTACCAAATAATTCTTATTAGTATAATTTCAGACCTGAGCAAAGAGTTTCAAGCAATCTCAGGCTGATTGGTCGAGCGGTTCCTTATATGACGCTATATAAACCGCTCCACGCGGTTGATATAAAATGTTAAAATAAAATGTTAATAAATGTTACTAAAATGTTATGATTTTAGAAATTTCTCTAAAACAATTATTCGCCTCAGGTTCGGTGAATGTTGTCGAATAATCCCCTCGACTTCGTCTCGGGGATTATTCGATGATATTCACCCCGCCTTCGGAGAATAATTGTTAAATAGTAATGGCAATTTGCCGATAATAATAATTATCTAGATCGTTGGATAATGCAATTCAAGACTTTTTATTGGCTTAGCCATTATGGTATATCAGCCAATATACCGTAATCTACAAATATGGTAAGCGTACGTGTCAGCTTGAAATTAAAGGGGAGCTTGTTGGATATCAGATGATTATAGCCAACTCGGCGCTATGCGCCTCGTTGGCTATCTATCATCTTATATCCAACGCGCGCTCGTGGAATAATTGTTAATAATAATAACAATAATAATAATGATAAAAATAATGATGATGATGATGATTATGATGATCGGAAGTAACTTGGTAAGTTTTTACTTTTAAAAGGTAACAAGTATATAAGTTTTTCTTATCTTAAATAGTCGTACTTGCATCTCTTCTACATCCAAATAACGGTAGTCAAGTCACTGCTACAGTAATCATAACATGATCGAGGCACTCTAAGACAAACCACATAGTCCCTAATATCGATGGCTTCATAAATTTTTATTTAATACACATACCATTTAAAATGCAATTGAAAGCCGCGGACCAAACTTCTTTTAAAACTCGGATTGTTGTATTTTTGTTCTGCCGAAAGTTAACTGATTTCGGCGAGATAACTGTCTGGCCGTGAATTTTTTGTTTTGCCGTGACAGTTGTAAGGTATTCATCAGTGGATCAAAACATTTCCGAAAGTGGAAATTCTTGATACTGATTGAGTTAAAAAAAGATGTTTTCCAGAAATTTCGGAGAGTTGTCCCATACGACAGTGACTGAAGTTGATAATGATTTTGGTTACTGCAAAGAATTTCTAAGCTGACGTTTCGTGCGTTAAAATAAAACTTTCCGACTTGGAATAGCTAAATATTGCGATTATTGGTTTTTACTTTTCTGTGGTAAATATTGGACCAATTTGACGTGAGGCTTTGGTTGATAACGCATAAATAGACCCTTCCACGGTTTTTACGGCCATATTGTTTGGGGGTCAAACAAAACCTCGTTGCGTAGCAACAAGCAATATATTCTTTCGTAATTATTCGACGCGCGTCGGCGGTACCTTCGCTCAATATCGTAACTTTATAAAGGGAAAATCCCTTACTTTCGTCTCCAAATCTAGTGGGAAAATAGATAAGGCGTTACTGAAAGTAAGTGCCGAATTTTTGGCGCAGTATCTTTTTATCACTGCGTTTTATAGGCAGATTGATATGTTGTTTGAAGGTGACCTCGTGGCCGCCATGGTGCGAGAATGGCAGGGAAGCGATGCGCGTCTTCTTATCATAAGAGATTCTATGGCTCGTTGCTACGCAACGAGGTTTTGTTTGACCCCCAAGCAATATGGCCGATAAAACCGTGGAAGGGTCTATTGAATACGAATGCATAATTTTTCTGTTTGTTTCTGTTCTATAACATAATACTCAAATTTTCTAAAACACAACAGCTGCCTTTTTTGGTCAGCAGAATGATCAAATGAAGTGAAGGCGATTTTCAGTCGTATTCGCCGGTTTGTATCATTAATCAAACAGAAAATATGCTCGAGTTTGCTCTTAAGTGGCCGTTGATTTAACTTAAGTGGAGCATAACATGCCAGTGGATGTACATTTTAACTCTCGTATTGCACTATGTAGGCCTGTCTTGTTCCAGTAGTTTGAATTACACGAGCTCTTTTGGAGAACTGAAAATGTATGACGGAGTTAGAGTCGAATACGAGATCGTTTATGCGATAGAATAAGAATCAACTTACTGTCTTGCTGTATAAAAGTTCACACCTTGAAATAACCAATTGTAAATCAAACAATCCTTCGATTATTTACAGGAAAAAATTGCCTTTTGAACAGCTTCCATCCGATAAATTTGACTTCTATTCCACGACAAATAAATTGTGCTCGGCCACTCGCATAACATGATAAACCACTTCAGTCGTTGAACCAATTCTTTGCCTGCGAAAATTTGCATTTCACCCCAGAATTCAGCTTTTTCATGTCATGCTCAATTTCACGCGTTGATTTTCAGTTGCGCTTATCCGAATTTCTGGGATAAAGTGCAAAGGATTGCCTGCGCAAAATATCCCTCCAAACCAAGCGCCGAAAATCTTGCATAAAGTACAAGAAGTAAAAAAAAAAATCGCAAAAATTAAGAGAAGAAAGCCTTGGAAAGATAAAAGTCTGGATAGCAGCAGATATGTCACGAATTTAAGAGAATAGAGTTCTAAAGTCGTTATGTCATGTTTCTAGGCAACCAAATAATTTGGGTTTAAACAAAACGGCCAGGAACCAACATGGCGGCGCTCTCGATATTATGGTTGGCTTCTTTTTTCGCAGATGAGCAAGAATCTTTAACCAGAGGTGAAAATCACTATCAATCTAATCATATTAAAAGCTTTTTCTGTAACGATGGCGTGATTCGTGGAGAGGTTCATGCCAGCATGAAGAAAAAAGTCTACAAAATTTTACCACTTCTTTAGATTTATTTAGATGAAGAAGAGAACATCAAGTCAACGGACTGTCAGTGCCCGAGAGGAAAGTCTAAGTGTAGTCATGCTGCCGCTTTGTTTATTCATGGCCGTTATACCCTTAGTCGAACTGATGTTGAATGCCAGTGGAGACAGCGTAAAGCCACAAACGCGCTGCTGCCATCGGTGCAAGAAATGTTCCCGCCAGCAAAACCCGGATATAGGGCTCTTTTGAGAGATCCGACTTGCGAAGAAAGCAGCGACCTTTTTCAGAAGTCATCTTCTAATTTATACAAAGAACAAAGTTTAATATAAAGTGCATAACAAAATGCCCATGGGACAAAACAGCGATAGACACAAAACAATGTATGCAAGAATAAGGAAAGGTTGATGATTAAGTATAGGTTGCTCCCATTGAAAGTAAATAGCTTCTTTGATTTTAAGTTGGAGAAATGTGGAAGCGTGATCTAAGATGCTGACCTTCTACTGCGTAACGTTCATACGGTAAACCGAAAATTCTCACCACCCGATTGGAGACCCTTCAGGGTGTTTTACATCTTAAACATGACGCCCGCTAACAGTTTGCTATGTATTTTTCCAGCATCTCGAATGAGTACCCCTGAGGGAATCACAAAGTGGGCAGCCAAGTATAACACTTACGCTTCCTATTATTCATCCGTATTTGCTTTTCAAGTCAGTCCGTTTTAAGGAACTTTCACCATCGGAGACATTTTCCAGAGAAAGGGGAGGTGTCTCAAATTGCTTTGGCATTTTTAGCCATATGACCCGAGGATAACAGACGAAGGACGGCACTCCGGTGGATTGAAGCTGGTGCCAATGAATTCTCGCGATCTAAAAAGCGGCGATCTTTAAGTGAATGTGGCGGTGTCACTGATCGCGAAGTTGAAAAGCTGCAGGTACCCACCCTGCGCAAAGCACATGCAAATGTTTGAGTAAGCAGCACTTTTACGAATACATTAGAAGGAGAGAAAAAGAAGAAAGTAAAGAAACAGGGAGGCGTGAAACACAGAATCTGGTCCTGATGGGCTTTGTTCAGCTCGCATCGGGATTGAGAGTTTGTATAAACAGACCATCGACTTAACGATACCGTGTTCAAGGCTAGAAGAATCGGAACGGCAAAGTTCTGTTTATGCATTTCGCACCTGTAATATCGATAGCTATGGTATTGCTTGAAAGTAGCATTTAATCAAGTTAGCATGACATATATATAGTATTAATTTCGACACCTAGGATGTTCTACGTCACTGAAAAGCCTTGTGTACCCGGAGCTACGTATTGTGTGAAGAAAGAGATGGGGAAATTTTGAAAATACGCTATTAGGCAAAAGCTGAGAAAGCTTGTCACTCGGCGGGAGATCACGTGATCAGTTGTTGGTTGTTTCCCTTTAACCTTCACTATTTATGGCCCAACAGCTGAGCCTTTAGCCTTGTGTTTTGATCAGAAATAAGTTCACTGCCCAGTAGACAGTAATAGAAGTTCCATTTAACGGCAGGCGCTGAGAATTCTCCTCAGGATCTGCTCCGTGAATTGGCTCTGTTATGACTGCTTTGTTTCCCTCGCATTGTAAAATAAAGAACGACATTTTACCAGTGGCGTAACTTTCGCCCATAATAGGACGAGGCGAGTAAAACGTAGGGAAAACTAAATTCTCTTATGAGAAAGCACTGTTTAAAAGTTTCTTTTTTCGGGTATTTTACTGTACTGAATAGGAACAAAAAAGGCCACGTATAAGTAACCTCACCTTTAATCCATAAAGGTCTGCTGTTTAAAAGTCCATCGACGAACTCGCGTAGAATGTATTAGCCACCTTGAGTAAATCCTGCCTCTATGTTTACCGTTGCCGGTACCTGTCTGCAGCCGCTATGGTGACAGAACGAGTAAGGAAGAATGTTAAAACTTGGTTGTATCTCATGAAAGAAAATCCAAAATAGGAAGGTGATTACGACTCGTTACGTATTGTACTGGACAATAATCAGAGTTAAAGTTATTGCTATACGTAACAGAGTATTTCTCATTTGGGAAATATCAAGTGCGTCAAGCAGTTGTTCCGCGCATTTCTTGTACTTCGAGACATCTAAAGCCCCACACGAAGCAGAAATCTAAAAGCGATTTTCGAAATGACCAATAGCCCCATAGCCTGTTTGCAGGCGATGATTTGTGTTTTCAAACGCGAGATTCAGCGCGAAGAAGATGCGGTCGCCACATTGGACGGGTGGAAGATCTGAGACGAGTGACAAAGCGAGGGGGAGGGGGGAGGTGGGAGGGGAGGTTAACCCAGAAAAACCACCTGCTCGAAAACCCATGATTTCTCAAGAAAAAAGCCAAATCCCGTCCACTTGCGCTGGCGGCCGGCTTGTTGACAAGTTCCTCTGTGCTCAAGTACACTAAAACTGAGGCCTCGCTTTCTCTCTGCCCGAAATCGATTGACCTCTGAGCTGCGCTTGATTTTCTGCAAACTTTCGAGTTCGTTCTTTGAGGCGAGATCGTGGAAGGCAATTGCCCCTTAACCGTCTCTTCTTCGCATTGTATGACAGACCACCATCGCTGCTAGGTTTAGTTTTATCTTCGGCCAACACTAGTAATTTGAAAAAAAGATATGTGCTTCTTAAATTCCGACCACATGGCTTGCAAATTGTGTCTGATAACTTATGAATGCGTCAACTGACGAGCAAGTTCAATACAATACTCATACAAAGTTTCCGGTTCGCTAAGTCGTGAAACTCGGGGCCACTGTCTTCTTTTCTTTTGGGGATCAAGGATCAATTTTCCGTTGCACGTAACCTGCTTTCCCATATCGGAGGACTAGCCTGGTTTTGCAAATTCTGCATTTCTTGTTTTCCAAATTTTCTCTTGATTTTAACTTTTTTACCGCTTTATTTGGCGTATCACTGCGCCGATCGCTGCACGTGAACATTTTGTTTTGGAACGCGATACGCTTGTCAGATTTAGACAAAAGGATCCATTTCATTATATTTGATTGGTCCTTCAAGAATGCGTGACATGTCGGGATGTCATGTGGTGTGTAGAAGATCAAAAAATAACTTTGGGCATATTTGTTTTGAAACATTTCTACCAACATACTGTGTTTTTATTCTAAAAGCCATCTTGGACCCATATTTCCATACACCTTTTCCTTTAAATCACATTTCCCGCAAATATGGATTTTTCATGCAAATCGTGCTGCCCCCTTAAATTTATCAGGATGTATTTGAGCTAACAACACCAAATTTGCCACAGTTATTTGAGACATGGCATACTACAAACCTATTGAGCAAAATTCAGTTTGACTGAAAAGTGTTGAAGTTTTGAGGAGTTAATCTTTTCTTGGTGGGGAACCAACTTAAGAAAAACAACTGTTACTATTTCATTTTCGTAGTTAATTCCCATTACAAGTCACGCAACTTCGACAACTCCATAACCAAACCAAATTTCTGTGGGAAGAGTACGGGTTTATTATCTTTCTTCCCCCCCAGTGACGTAAGAGCGAGCTAAAATGACCGCTGACATTGATTTTCTGAGCCGCCGTACTACGAGGCCAAAATACCACTTTAAAATATTTTTCCGAGGCGAAGTTGGGCCCAAATACTGAAAAAACCCCTCGAACATTGCTATTTGAACTATAAGCTCCAATTTAAAAATGGTCCATTTTTAGGCTTCAGTTCCCATTTAATGCTCTTCATTGATCGCTATCATCTCCGAGAGACACTTTTTTCAGGGATCGAAGGGATCCGGAAGGCAGGTGTTATCGAACAAAAGAGGCAAAACAGAAAAAAAGAAAAACAAAAAAACCAGCTATAAAAACCATGAAAATAACTCATTGACTGACGCAACTCGTTTAAAACCAAATGAATAAAGGCTGATAGTTTCGAAAGAAACTGTTTGGGGCTGCGTCGCTGGGGGTAACGAAATAATTTGGATATATCAGCAAAGTTGAAATGGTAAATTGGCCACCGTAACGATTACAAAACCTGACGTTTCGAGCGTTAGCCCTTCGTCGGAGCGAATAGAGGAATTGTGGGTTGTGTGTGCTTTTAAAGGCAGAAAATGGAGCTACGTTATTGGTGGGAACATGGCAACGAGAAAAATAAGAATAAATTAGTGGAATGAAAAGCGTTCGTTGATCCCTGTGGGATTTAGACTGCCGGTTTGAAAGATGAGCTTTTGTTCAACACTTTTACGGCTTTCCGTGCTACCTAAGTGTAAGGAAAGACCGCAGATTGCCATATGTTGCTTAGAATGATTAGGTAAATTAAAATGCCTAGCGACTGGTTTCGATGTGTCCTTGTCATTCCTTTCCACGTCTCGAAGGTGTTCTCGGAATCGGTCACCTAGTCTTCTGCCTGTTTCGCCGATGTATATCTTTTTGCAATAAGTGCAAGTTATGCAATAGATAACATTGGCGGAGGTGCACGTGAAGTGATCGGTGATCTTAATGGATCGTTTAGGTCCCGATATTTTATCAATCCAGAGATATTTTAACGATCCAGAGACAAGCACTATCTTTTCGCAGCCTCCGCTCATTTCATTCAAACGCGACAAAAACATAGGCAATTTTTTGGTCAGAAGTTCTTTTCAGACTAATGACCAACCAGGCACTTTTAAATGCGCTTGTGCACGATGCAAAACGTGTCCTTTCATTCACAACACTGATATCATTCTAAGCAACATATGGCAATCTGCGGTCGTTCCTTACACTTGGTAGCATGGAAAGCCGTAAAAATCTTGAACAAATGCTCATCTTTCAAACCGGCAGTCTAAATCCCACAGGGATCAACGAACGCTTTTCATTCCACTAATTTATTCTTGTTTTTCTCGTTGCCATGTTCCCACCAATAACGTAGCTCCATTTTCTGCCTTTAAAAGCACACACAACGAACAGTTCCTCTATTCGCTCCGACGAAGGGCTAACGCTCGAAACGTCAGGTTTTGTAATCGTTACGGTGGCCAATTTACCATTTCGACTTTGTTGATATATCCCGGCAAATTATTTCGTTTAAAACCAGTCATGAAAAACAAATGAACTACATCATTTTCGCTATTGCTTAAATAGCGCTATCTACTGCGAGGATCGTGCATCATTTTCGCTATTGCTTAAATAGCGCTATCTACTGCGAGGATCGTGCATCATATGTATCTAATACCGCAGTACAAAATATGTGAACTTCATATATTACATTGTATCTCATTTATCACTTTCACGGGTTTATTACGAATCAACTTAACGGCCTGCCACCAGTTGGCTTGTTAGCTCAATTGGTAGAGCGCTGTACTAGTATCGCAGAGGTCAGTGGTTCGAATCCCGTACAGGCCTGATTTTTTTTCAGGTCTGATTTTCGCTATTGCTTAAATAGCGCTATCTACTGCGAGGATCGTGCATCATATGTACAGTAAGTAATGGAACCATTACAAGATATCAATGAGGGAAAAATTCCCTCATTGATATCTCGCATTGATATTAGCTTGATAAAAGAGTGGAAGTTTACCTGATAGATATTTAACATTGGTTAACAAATAAATGGCCTCTTGTTTCGTAATTTTTTCAATCCTAGAATCTCTTTCCTAGATTGAAATCAAAACAAAACCAAATATATGATTTTCAGTCAACATAGTTCACATCGAAATCCATCTGTTATCGCCATACCTCAGTCTCCTTCGGCATTTCAGTAAAATTTTGTTTCACAGGCGTCACACCACGTGCTCCCTGATTGATATCTCGCTTTCTTTCTTCCCCTTATGTCCAAAATTTCGAAAAGGCTTACAGGAATTAAGTTTAATTAATTGGAATGTCGGTCGGAAAACGGCGATGAGCAGCAACTATCTTGCTTCACGATCGTGCGACGATGATGTAAACAAACTGGAGTTTCTTCAGGCACGTTCATAGCTCTTGCGAAACCAAGAGGCAGGGGCTTAGAAGTGCCGTTAAAAGCTTCTTTACTGCTCCATGTTTTACCGACGAACCAACATTTTGCATGAACGGACGAAAAAGTGGTCAGAAAAAGCTAAAGCGACACGGTTAACGTTGCCGCAATATTAGCCAGTTCGCAACCGTATAGAAACTTTGCTCAAAAGACCGTTTTTCGGCGCGAGAACAATTTTTGTACAATTTGTACACCCCCTCCATTTTTTGAAATTCTTTTCTTCTTTTCAAAATTGATAATTAAAACCTTATCTTTTCAACCGCTTCCTTATTTTTTAAACTTTTGAAATAGCTGTTCTTTTCCCGTAAAAATTTATTGAGTTTGAGTGAACGCGCGTTTGAGCCAGCGTTTCTTACCGCGGGCCTCTGTCGCACGCGCAGACGTTTTTCATCCCTGTTGGTTTGTTACTGTAAGAGAAAGAAAAGGAAGAGACTGTCTAGTAGCAAAAACGATTTATTTCAACATTACAAAGCTGCTGAGACCGTGCAACATTGCCAATTACACCTTCAAATTGATCGAATTTGCCATTTTTTTACGCAGTCGAGTTTCTGAACGACGAGAGGCGAAAAGAGAAACGCAGGTGATGCCACCGCTTGTACTATTGATTAAATTCGTCTCATTGTTGATAATTTTTCAAGTAAGTTTCTCTTTTAATCTGTTGGTCGCCAATTGGTGACTTTCGCCAGAATTTTAGTCGCCAAACATTTTTTTCACTCGCCATGGTAACCAAAATGGTCGCAGCTTAGAGCGCTGGGCAAGAGTACCATATAACTCCATACATTAATTATGCATTCAGTCTTTGTTCAACTAAAACAATAGCGATAACAATAGAACTCCGCAGAGACTAGTAGTCTTTGTTTTCAAAAGTTGGATTTTTTTTCTAAGTCTTTTTTGAAACAGGGTTAATTTGGCTTTCACTCAATCACACACCTATGACTACACAAATAAACAGGAACGAAAAAATGTTATCCATAAGATGTGAAAAAATACCACAGCTGCGAACCAAGAACATGGCAGCCACACTGGAAGGGATACCCAAATCATCAAGGATTTGGATAGCCCCTTCAATTTTAGACCCAGAGTGGACAAGCATATCTTTTCACTTTTCAGATACAATAATTGCAATCTATGCTAGAAAATAGGATAAATACAACATGCAACAACCAATTGGTAAATATATTACTGCATATTTTACATGGGATCAACTCATATCACTGGGGATTTGAATATACCTCACTCTTTTCAGAATAGGTAATAAGATGGACAAACAATGATTCCTTTGTCCCTGTTTACACCACTGTAACAAACTGTATGAAAGAAAGAGAGAGGGAGAAAAATGGGTGTTTTAACCTTGATTTTACCAGGAAGTCAGAAAAATGTTGGACAGGATGCCTAATCAGATATCACTGGGGATTGAGAAGTTTCCTCTAAATTGTTTAATGGTAAATAACTGGCATTTTCTTTTATCACAGTGTACTTGATTTTGACATACTGTTTAAAATGTGATGAAAACAATGTAGTCTATGCAAACTGGAAAATGTTCCCTCTTGGAGGGGATAACCATACCATTAGGGATTAAGGTTCTCTCCCTCTTGTTTAGGTCCACACTAATCAAGTTATTATTCCTAACATGGTTTACATGATTGCTGTATAAATTAAGAATAATAAACAAATGTGGACCATGCAGTGCAGAAATATATTTATTCCAGAGGTGGAATTCATTTCCCTAAGGATTTGAGCATCCCTTCCCATTTGATTCTTAGGGTAAAGAAAGACAAGCACTTATCCTTTTTTATCTGAATTTTACAAAGCTAATACAATAGTGGTACAATGATACTGAAAATTTACAAGAGAGAAAATTTACTTTTGAAATGCAACACTACCACTCATATTACAGTGTAAATTACGATTGCTCCCTTTCTTGAATATACAGTTAACTCTCTTGTAAGCTAACAACCTCAGGAATTGAAAAAAGTGTCCATTGGTAGAACTGTCTACCTAGGAGAATTATTCTCTTAAGTGAAAACCTAAGAAAATAAGGTGGATGTCTGCTTGCAGGAGAGTGTTATGTTGGTCTCTTATTAAATGCCAAACCAATAGAGAGCTTAATTGCTTTACTGTGCACAATGGAGATTTGAGAAAACCACTCCCTGCTGTTCTGTCACTATGTTAAAGGCCACATTTTTGTTGATTTGCAAATTCAAAACCAGTTTTATATTATCTGTGGGGTGTCTGCTTAGGAGAAAGCATAATCATAACGAAAATTCCAAATGTCCGCATCTTATGAGAGAGTGTCTACTTATGGGAATGTGTGCATAACGAGTTTGACTAGGAGGCAAGAAGGGGAAATGAAGAAAGTGTCTAAAAGTAAAACTGTCTGCTGATAAGATCCTCCATTAACAGTGAGTTAACTGTACTTACCACTGTATCAATCCAGTCCTTTTCTTTTAAGACCAATACATACATACACTTTATTGAGCATCCCTGAAAAGGGCTTGTCAGCATCAATATTAAAAATAGTAAAACTAAATATATAACTTAATAACTATATCATATTACTTATATATTACTTAGTTACTATATGTAAACAACAATTATCATCAAAGATCGTTCATTGTTACAAATCAGTTCATTAATTAAACGTCCCCTAGAGATCTAAGTACTCGTGATTTCCCTTCAAATTTTTACTTAAATTATTCTATACTTTTATGCCACGATAATAAAAGGCACATTGGCCAGCATTGGTTCTACTAGATGGAATGTTCAAACTATCTCTTTATCTTGTCTGTCTATCATGAATAGTGGCTCTAGTTGAAAATTTATTTGACAGATAACTAGGTGACCGTCCTTTGAGACATTTGTGCATCATAACTGCATCATTGACCATAAGTCTTTGTTTGACATTTAGCCATCGAAGCGATCTTAAACCTGCAGAGATAAGGTCATATTTGCAGAGTCCCAAGATAATCCTGGCTGCAAAATTTTGAACAAATGTTCACTATTCCAATAAACTGTATGGGAAGTATATATAAACCAGTGATTCTTTCAGTGTTTGCCATTCAAAGGAAATTTTGTGTTGCATGGCATTACATTATTTTTCTCTGTTAACAACAAGAGAAAATTTGCCATCTGGAAATGAAGAGATCAAAACAAATTACATGTACATTTGCAATTCTGCCCCAAGAGTTTTTAACATCCAAAAGAAATTCACTGCTGCCAAGACACTTGTCTTAGGCCCCAATTACATGGTCTCAGTTGCCCAAGACAACCTTCCCCATGAATTATCCAGGGTTAGCTAAGTTTTCACTCATTTTTTGGCAAAATTCAGCCAACTGTTTACATGAGGTTTTGAACTCTTCTCGGGTGGGCAAGACAACTCTAGGGAAATTTGTCTCATCTCGGTAAGTAAGGTAACCTTGGCATGCAAGACAACTTTTTCTCATGTAAACACCTTGTCTCGCCCACCTGAGACAAGACAACTCAAACAGAAATGTGTGCACACGTTATAACTAAAGCCCATGCATTTACATCTATTTGTTTCCTGTTGTCTGCCACTTTGTTGAACATATAACCTGGCCTGGCCGAACAAGGTTTAGCAAATGTCAAATTTCATATCGTGAAGGGCTTCGTAAAGTTGTCGGGAGGGGGAGGGGGGGGGGGGGTTAGGGTCGTCCCGAGTACCAGAGGCCATACATATGGAGCCTTGTTGATAGTAAACATCTGCTAACTTGCTAG
>NC_142526.1:14260102-14282602 GCF_964205215.1 Stylophora pistillata
ATGAAACAGAGCTAGACTTAAATTGAATTTTTTTAGCGGAAAGTCGAAGATCGTGTTCATTGCACTTCTCAAGTAGATGTATAAGATTTCGGTCATGATCTATGTCGGCTTCTTCCTTAGTGTTGCCACAGCCATAAACACAGATGTCATCTGCGATGTTGATTACCCCATTCAATCCGTCCAGAAATTCATGTTGTCGCCGCTGATTTTCTTCTGGTCCTGAGGCAATACCAAAGGGCATCCGATTGTAACAATAGCGACCATTTGGCCCCCGGAAAGTTGTTAGAAGGGAAGAGTCTTCATCCAGTTCAATGGTATGAAACGCCTCAGAAACATCAACGACGGTGAATACCTTGGCGTTTGTCAGAAGCGGTAGCCTCTCTTCGATTGTGGGTATGGTGTATTTGGGCCTTTTGATTGCCTTGTTTATGGTTTGGCTCGGATCGATACAGATGCGAAGTTTGCCATTAGGTTTTTCCTTAACCAGCATATTGGACAGCCAATCGGTAGGTTGGGTTACCGGCCTTATAATTCCTTCTTCACAGAGCCTTTTCAGCTCTTCATTGACCCTGTTTAATTTTGCCACTGGAACACGGCGAGTGAGGGCATGAACGGGTGTGACTGACGGGTCCAAGTCGATGTGCATGGGGCTCCCAAGAGGCTTCCCGCGTCCTGGTTTAAAAACGTTGGGGTAGTGCTTTAGGATGTCCTCTGAAGTCAATTTGCCGAGTGCAGGCGGTTTCTGCGTATTTCGTGTGGTCTCCTCCTCGACCGCGTTTGTCTCGTCTGCATAGATCGTCAAATACTTTAAAGCCTGTGCGTCTCGTCCGCTAAGAAGTGGAGGCTTGTCGTCCGGAACGTTAACCACTAGGAAGTCAATTGTGTGGAATTTGCCCTTCCTTTCACTCACAAGGGTTACTTGACCTTCTGGTTTCATTGTTTGGCTTCCGTAGGTGTTGATTCTGCTTTTCGTCTTTGAGATTTTCAAATTCGGGAATAGCTGGCTTAATACTGAACTTGGCATAGTGTTACAGGTCGACGCCGAGTCGATTTGAGCTTTAACAATTTTCGTCCGCCTCCCATGGATGAGGTGTAGGTGAGCGAAGAATTTCTTTGCACCGACTGGCGCTGCCTGATCATTTATAACAAATGCCTCTTCATCAGGGTCATCATCAACAAAATTCGATTGCTGATGTCGTCTTCTACCAATTCTCGTTCCTCCTCTGCATGCACGAGCAAAATGGCCAATGATTCCACACTTGTTGCATCGTTTCCCGAACGCTGGACAATGCTGTTGACGAGGGCTGGGATGTTCACCGCAACACCAGAAGCAGGCCGCTGTTAAGGTGTCGGAGCTGCGGTATTCGGGTTTTGTCTTCTTTGTGAAGTTTACCTGCTCCTGCTGGTTGCCTCGGGCATTTTTCATTAACTGGTTTGCATATGTGGTTGCCTCGTGGCTTTTGGCTATTTCAACGACTTCTCGTAGAGTGACTTTTGATTGCTCTGCATCTCGGTGCCTGTGGCCTTTCCCAATCAGTTTTACGCGGAGAGATTCAGATGTTAATCCCGCGATGAACTGATCTCTCATCAATTCATCAGCGAAGTTTTCGTACTCGCACTGTGCAGCTTGATTGCGAATCCTTGTTTCCCAAGACGCGATGGATTCCTCTTCATTTTGTAGCAGGGAAAGGAATTTTTGCCTTTCGCCCGAGACCCCGATGCTAGCGCCGTAATACTCTTTCAGAGCGTTGATAACCATGTGCGGTTTGCTCTGATCTTGTTCAGACAATCCTAAACTGTATTTGTAGATCGCTCTGGCTGCAGGGGATAACGATGCTCGAAGACATGCCATCGCTTTCTCTGGTTTCGTCCACTTCGCTGCTTCTGTTTCCTTGGACGGATCGAACCAGTCGACTAAATCTTCGATGTAGACCTCCACATCGTGTTTGTCATCCCCAGTTGTTTTGAATTGCGGGAAGGGAGTGTTTGAGGCCATATCGCTCATCGGCTTGAATCTTCTTGACTGTGAAATTAAAAGACAAGCACCGCTGCCACCATGTTGACCGTTACTTATCGTGTTCAAAACTGCACTTTAATGAGGTTGTCCACAGATATATACGGGTGCAGGTGCAGATATGGTAATTACATGTATTGTGGTTGGTGTGTGTGTGAGTAACGAGGTGCAAGTGTTTAGGTGCTAATTACAATAGTTGTGGTGCTAATTACAATAGTTGTGCAACAGTGCAATAGTATGATATGCCCAACAAAAAGAAAAAGCCTCCTTCCTTTTTGCTTCCGTACCTGGTCACACACCATACCCGTTTACCGCCTAAATTGTCGGTATGTGAAGCAACTCACCCGAAACTGTTGACTGACGGTGATGAGCCTTTTCAAGACGCTTCACAAGAAATGAACATTTCGCTGTACCAACACCAATTTAGCAACTTTTTAAGTCCAACGACATGTCGAGAACTACACCTCATTACTTGCCCCAGTCTATTGTTCACTCACTTTTTAGCTACGAAGGAAATACCGAAACGCGTTTTGGGACGATACGGGAACTGACCCAAAACACTGTCACAGCGGAAAGAATCGAGAGCCTGGGAACGGGTTGAGAACACATTGGTTCATGATCAAGATCAGATAATTTATGCTAGTAATTTTCAGCATTAGGGACCTAACATTATTTTCAGGGAGGGGGGGGGGGGGCTGGTGGAAATGAGAAATAAACTTCTCAAAAACTTTAAGTCCCCCTTTTATTGGGGGACACACTTTTTATTGTTCCCCCCCCCCCCCCATGATTCTTTAAATTAACCTTTTGGCACTCAAAAATGATCTTAGATACTACATTTTATGTAAACCAAAATGAAATGTTATGAAGAATACCATCCTACCTTTTTTAAAAGTGATGCACAAGGAGATGAAAGTGACAGAGGGGAAAGCAGTGAATCTGAGGATGAAATACTTTAAGGACTTTCAATTGTCAACCGTTTGTTTAGATTGAGATTGGAGGATGAAATACTTTAAGGACTTTCAATTGTCAACCGTTTGTTTAGATTGAGATTGAGTCTTTTGTTTATCAGAGTCTCCAATTAAAACATAAAAAGTCACTTTTGATGGTATTGATATTGCAGAATTTTATTTGGTCCTCCCTTTTTATGTGCACACAAATTTTTGGTCCCCTCCTCATTTCCACCAGCCCCCTCCTCCCTGTAAATAATGTTAGGTCCCTTCTGCTGTTGATCGTTACCCCTAAAAAGAAGGCTTCATGTCGAAAACTATGCTCAAATTTTTCCTTATGCTCTATTCAAACAATAGCTTCAAGAGCCCCTTTATCCTTCCCCCATTCCTACCACCCAATAGGTAAACCGTGCTTGGAATTCTCTAAGTTCAGAACAGCCGAACATTTTATTGGATCAAATTCCCTAAGTGCAAGCCAAAAAAGTACTCTCATTGTTGGCATTAGCAGGTTACAGAATTTATCGAACATGTCGAATTGTGAATCTAGGGAATTTAAAAGAAGTTTAGTCATTATGCCAGCATCGTGTTAGAACTTCATCGACAAGCCAGAAATCCTGACGGCATAATTTATCTGACCCTACCCATCAAAGCAGAAGACTGTAACACTCTTACAACTCATTGATCCACACGTGTATCCTGAGCGTGCGCCGGAATTCGAAACATAACACGAAGCTGCTCTCACTCATTATTCAGGAAGATTTGTTTTGAAAGACTCTTTTCTAAATGCTGTTTTGAACTTGTTCTGTAACCTAAAAATAAATGGAAAGTACAAACAAATTGGCAGTCACGAGTAAACCGTAATGGTAATTCTTCATCTTGACCCCTCACGTCTCAGCAGGGAGCAGTGTATCACGGTGGATTTAGAGCAATACCAGAATCAAGCAGGAAAGATTTAACTCAGACTTAGGGTCAATCTGTTTTGCTTACAAAACTCTAATTAGGAGGAATATATTCTGTCCTGTTATAGGCACTTGGAAGTGACTTTTTCATCAAAAAGACAATGCAGGCATGATTAGTATGTTTAAACTTTGATCGGATTTCATCACATTGAATTCCGCCAACGCCAGTAAACATAAGTTTTTTATAACGCGGCTTCTCTGCCAGCTAAGGTAAAACCATTGTGCCCGAAAGTAATTCGATTTAGGATTAAAAAGGAAAATACTGATCCCACGGGCTAAAAGAATAATTGAAAGATCACATTTTTAAGAGCCGTGCCGTCCCTCAAACTATGGTCGTGGCGGCTTTACAATTATGAAATAACAATCAGTGTCAAGACCTCTGAGTTTTGTTTGTTCCTGTGCTAACTGTCAGAAATTTGACGAGCCCAGCCATTGTCAAGGACCACTAAATTCCTCGATGAAGAGTAAATATTTAGGACAAGACGTGCTTCATTTGAATACGAAAGCTAGCGTCCTGTGAAAAGTTAAGACCAAGTATACCTGTCGAGATTAACACCTTCTGAAGATGCACATGCATGTGTTCACGACAGTTCGGAGGTCTTGTGGGGACAGATACTTTGGACAGAGCTAACCGCAGTGGATTGAAGGTCATTATGTAGAGACAATGAAGAGCGAAATTTTCTTGGGCACAGAAAATTTTTCTTTGCCACAAGGAGCCATTCATTCTGTGACGTGTTTGGATCAGCTTAAAGCAACGTTATCCCCGTTATTTAGTTATACATTGCGCGGTTGACGCCTTGCGTTACAAGTAATACGGTTTGCTGAGCTTGTCCCGGAGACCCCAGGAGTTTTACACAACAGTTCAAATTGCTGGATCGGGCGAGTGTTTCATTGTTAACGATCGAGAACTCGGTCGAAGAACTTCCGGCTGTGCTCGAATACAGAGGATGTGAATTGCACTACACAAGTACTGCGTTTACCTCGGAAAAAAAACTACGAGCTATTATTACTGGTCATTGAAGAATTTTAGTTGTATCCTAAAGGATAATTGGCGCTGCCAGCGATCGCACAATGAGTGAAATTCGTAAATCAGAAGGATTCACCTTGTTGGTTCTCGAGATTTTAATAATCATAATAAATACTTTAGCAATTATTGTGATTGTCCGTTTCAAACAGAAATACAATCCAGATATTTTGATCTTCACATTGGCCGTTGCAGATCTGCTAAAGGCGCTTATTCCACTAAACATGACTCTGGTAGCATACTTGAAGGGAAACGAAATGAAGGAAGGGTCGCCATCGTGCACGATCTTTGGTTGGACAGCTTTTACGCTCAACTGTGGAATAATGCTCGTGATGACAATAATGGCTATTGATAGATATGTTGCGATGTGTATGCCTTTTAGGTACAAGGAATATCTCCCGAAAAGGCGACTTATTTACATTATCATTGGAGTCTTCGTCTTCAGCGGAGCCCACTCCTTGTTGCCTTTAACAGGGGTTGGTAAAATGAGGTCTTATAGCAACGGTAGCTTTTGCCACTTTGACTTCGATTCCACGAAACCTGCTAGTATGGGTTACAGTATCTTTATTCTTGTCCTGGGGTTTTCGATGCTAGTTGTTGTGATATTTTGCTACACACGTGCCATGCACAGCGTCAAAGGATTAATGCGTCGTCAACGCAGAATGTCCACTTCAACAAATGATATAGACGGCGCAGACAAGAAACGACAGCAGATGAACCGAATGTTCGCTCGTCTTATGATTGTTATGATGGTGGCCTTCTGTCTTTCGTGGCTTCTCTTCTTGGTAAGTTTGTAAACGCAAGTGCTTTTTTTTTTCCAATATATCAGGTGATATGAACTGTTTTCGTTTACAAGGGACCTTCCCGATTTAGGTTATAGTTATGGATGTCTCAATACTCTTTATGATGAGAGCAATTTTTAAAGCAATGTTTAGTATTTATTAAGTATTTCAGATTTTAGTATTTTATTTTCGTAAGTTTCTCCAGTTTTGACTCGTTATCAGGGTTTCGCCGGGGTTTGCCATGTTTACCAAATGAGCGATCGAACGATTAGACAGACACGAAATCTTTCTGTTGTTAGTACACGCATGTATTTTCTGCCTGCCTCGAAACCGTTCGTCGACGTTCTTGGTAAACTTGCTCAAGCAAAATATACATCCTTTTATTTCTTCATTTTATATCCTCACAAGTGAAATCTGAACTCCCAAGGATTGTTCTGTTATCTTTTAACAAATCGTCGAGGACTGGGATTCTGAGAATGTGCATCCATAGTGGTGCATCACAACCAGCATTTCACTTTCTTCGACTCACTAGACAAATACAGCTGACTACAGCTGTAAATAAGATGCAATTAGTTTTCCCATGCTATTATTTTCGATTGGTGGTAAAACTAGCGACAGAAAATCATTGACAGGATGTAAAAAAAAGTCAGAAAAGCTGTTGAAGCTCAAGTTTTATGCACAGAACCTGACAGCAACTTGGATGTATCCTAAACAACCTTCGCATCTTTTGCATAGCAAATATTTTTCTCATTCACTGTTCTATGATAAGCTCCCTGATTGGTTCCTGTTGTTTTTAATGTTTTTCCTTTCTCTTGTTAATGGTGTTAAATCGGTCATTTTAGCCGACAGTTCGTGACCTGAAAAAGGCATTAAGCTGAACTTCGCCCAGAATAATGGGTGTGCAAGGTTGAGTTCCATTCGATAGTCTCATTTGTCGCGTGTTTCTCGGTCTAATTCGCTGAGCGTCGATTGGTAAATTGTGACAATTGGTAAATTGGCTCGACATCAAGCCAAACTTTGCTCAGAAAATTGCGTGAGTAAAGGTCGAGTTCCATTTAATTGTCTCATTTGTCGCATGTTTCAATTGTTATGACAGATAACAGATCTTCCTTCCGTATTGTGTTAAATGATGCACAGTTTGCATTCCCTCCGTTTTAGATGAAAAGCGTTGTCATAGGAGCGCGTTGGTATCTGTTTTCCTGATAACCGAAAGGAAATACTCTGTAGAAGAAAACCATATATCCCGCTAGATGTTTAATCGGATATGGAGAGCTTGTGTTTAAGTAACGTAAACCAATTTAAGAATCCTTCGTATCTTAACAAACACGAGTTAAAAGGCCTTCACGGCCGGAACTTGTCCCGCTTCGCACTGTATGAATCACTAAGCCTCTCGAATAGTCTTCTGCAGTTTACCCCCAGCATTTGTCAGGTTCACCTTACAGGCTGCCTCTGCCTATCTGTGTTCCTGGGTATGAAGAGGCATTGTTAGAGTTAAGTGTCTACTAAAAAATACAGCACAGTGACTCGGCCGAAAATTGACCGAAACGAAATATTTCGATCCGCAGCGGTGTAGTTCGCTAACCATCGGGCCAATCAGCTTATGTCATATTTTATACCTTACGATTTATCTTCGACAATAAGATTCCTTATCATCCACTGAAAAGCAACATTCTAGGACATAAACGAGAAATAAATTACAGTTGACCTTAAAATTTGAATACCATCTTCTAAAATTAATGCTTGAATCCATTCAGCTCCATTCAACTTTAGTTTGTTTTATCCTAATGATACAGTTTTGAAATAGAGCTAGATAGGAAGACTCCTCTTATCTGGGAGATTGTTGGATAAAAGTTGTGTCGAAATGTGGATTGTTTGCTTTTGGGATGATTATGGAACCATGTGTTACAAAAACAAATAACAGCTGATTTCAGTCAAAGATTTCTCAAAATTATGATTGATATTTCCTTGTTTTCGCGTTGAGGGGATTAATGTCACAATGTTTGCTTGAAATGCTTTGGAAATAAATCAACATAGAGACTCTTAAGCAATATTCCGCCCGTTTACGACTGACAGAGAGCCTGACTGAGGCTATAAAATTGCGTTCTTTATAAGCATCTCCATGCAAGACCGTTGGTCAAACAAATAACAGGAGGGGAAATACCACCACATGTACTTTTAGGGTGTGCTTATTCAGTTTGATTTGTAATTTTCGCATTTCTTATAATGTGCAAAAATTAATTATATTTGAAGTTGTCGTTTTGATTTAATATCGTGAGGGCGTCATCGATAAGCAATCTCCTTTTATCTATCAGATCGTCGTTCTTCAGCACGTGAGCGGCTGGTTCGAAATCCCTCCTTTAGCACATTTCTGGTCAATGCGGTTAGCTGTTGTAAACTCGGTCTTAAACCCGATCATTGGTGCAGCGATGTGCAAGCCGTACAGGAGAGGATACTTGTTTATTATAGGCGCATGTCTTCGCTGCTGCTGTGGCTGGCGTTATAACCTGAAAGGTATGCCAAATACAATATCTACCCACCTTCAGGTGGTGAAGCTTGAACTATGATTTTGTTTTTGGCCTTAGTATACTAATGAAGTTTAGGTATCCAAAAATGGTAACTTGGAAAACAAGCAAGAGAGAACAGTTGGCAAAACACAGAAAGAGTAATAAGCCGATACATTCCAAGCTAACCCCGCTTTCCATCATCAAGAAATCAGTGTTGTCACCTTTGCCCTGCGAATAAGTTTCTTTTCCAAGGTCTAATGAAACTATCATCATCTCACCCTGTGTAAAAAAAAAACCGAAAATGACCTGACGAGCACTCAAAAAATCAAACTCTTAGAAAACAAAATATCAAAGTTGCGTTATTTCATTGATGATGGTAATTGCGGTGCCTCCATTCATACCTACGATGACGTTTGTCACCTGATGCAAACATCTCGTAGAGGCAGCTCCTGTTAAATGATAGATTGGTCTATACATGTGAACATTTAAACCACTCCCACTTGTGGCGGACACTATCATAAGTGGACAGCTGTTTTTATTACTGCTTTCACGCAGTCGTAGTCTTGCCACCTGCATGCAAAACTTTGCGCCCAAATCCGTGACCAGCTCCACAGACCCACGAGGGTTTTCCATTATGAGATCTTCGGTTTTAATTTTATCACATTTTCTCTTTTTTAATATTTTCAGATCCATGGAAAAGTGCAAGAAGGTTGTCCGCTTGCTCACGGAACGGCTATGAAAGAGATCAAAATGAACCAGGTAAAAGCAACAAGATCAGGAACGTACCCTCTTTTACCAGTTATCAAGATTCTGGAATTGTACCTGACAGCAATGAGTATGGAGGAAGCTACGGGTATCAACAGGCTGGAATTGTGAATGCTACTTATGAACTGGATAATACCCCCGCTATACATCATGCCAAAACACTGCCCAGACTCACCCGGAAGCGCATCTCTTTCAAAGATGAGGTGGTGTCGGAAAGGGTAACAGAAATGGTCATTGGGGGAGAGGCGCAGAACGATACCATGGGAACAGTCGACTCACAGCAGTTCTCCACTGCATCTTCGGCTGATATTGAAAGAAATCTACCGCCCGCTGGACCTGATGATGACTTCCAAGGTACTAAAAATGAATGCAGCCTCAAAAATACCTCTGATGAAACCCATCTAATTGCAATGTCTGTGGGCACTGAAAGTGCAATTCAAGTTAGTTCAAATGAGAAGCAGAGGAGAAATCGAGATACTTCAGGTAAATAACACGTTGGATCAAATGGTATTGTCTTAGAAACAAACGTGCACGTGCCAACACATAGAGAGAGTTCCACCTAACTTCTTAAATATATGAAACTGAACATCCAGGATTTATAATAGAAGAAAAAAGAGTTCCACCAGAAAGAAAAACTCGAAAGAGAAATATACTCCAGAAAGCGCATAATAATTACATTATAATAGAGTTATGAAATCCAAATTTATCACAATTGTAGTTTTCAGATAGGGACGAATAAATGGAGGTCCCGTCTCCTGCAGGAGGGGTAAGAGACGTTAATTTCCCACGCACGAGATTACTGTGTGATGGATGTCCTTCCCCGGGGTGGGATGGGTGGGTTGGGTTTAGGTGGATGAACCTAGTAGGGGACTACGTGTCCTATTGTTCTTCCACCTGTACAATGTACACTGAAATCTTTAGAAACAGAAACGAAACAGAAACACCTAATATGGAAAATATGTCACAAACTGAGTTCCTTTTTCGGCTGAAATCGAACGCTTGTTTGGAGCAACAGAAAAGAAGTAAAATAAATAGTAGTCAATTTCATCTCTTCTAATCAAATCATTCAGTAAGGTTCATGGAAATTGTGTTTCCCGAAAGTAAGCCTGGAGAAAGGATTAAGCAAATAATTTCATGTCAAATCACGGTCAGTAATCGAAGAAAGAATGAAATTTTATGAAAATTTTCTGTATCACATAAAAAAGGATTTTTACTGAGAGCGAATTGAGAGTTTGGCACTCACATCTCTGTGTGATTCTCATTGGTAAGGGTTTCTTTTTATGTTTCAGTAGGAAGCAAAGAAAAATCAACAAAGGACACTTCAACCAACAGTCTCTACAACAACGAAAGAGGAACGTATTCACATGGACACATGGAGTCAATGAAGGAAAAAACTGCAGAAAATTATAGGAACTCAGCGAAGGGCTCTTACCAGGAGCAATCACGACAACATTCACCTGCCCACACAATTCAAATCACTCATTTTGCAGTTGACACGAACTCCAATATAAATACAGCAACGTTGAAATCATCCGTTTTAACTGACAAGCAAAGCTCAAAATCCCCCTCCGTTTTCTTGGCGTTTTCACCCAGGAGTAGTTCGTTTATTGAAAGGGTTCGGAGGATATCAGCGCCAGAGCATAAACCGCGATCTCGGTCACCTATCAAGGACGATGATTCCTTAGACGCAACCTTTTCAAGCTGTATTTCAAAGAAAACAAAGCCAAAAAGTTACGATTCAACAAAGAAACAATGTTGCACTGATCTAAGAACTGGGGCATTGTTTGACACTCGGAGAAATAAAGTTAATGAAAAGCTGTCATTGGACCTCTCTCCGCACCTTGGTAAATCTAGGAGCTTCGAATCAGTATTAAATAGCAACCAATGTAAGTTAGATGAGTCAGAGTTCCCCGGGGATCTTGTCGTCTCGCCTTGTAGAGGACATTCATATGTTGATAAAATTGAACTTTCGCAGGGGCTTAGCAACTACAGCTACTCTGAATCTGATCTCACCTACATTTCATCAGAGACAGTTTTTCTGACTGAAAACCCCTCATCTCGAGGACACAATAAATCACGCATAACTGGAGCACAAGGTAAGAAACTGGGAGAGCAATGCAAAGTTTAGCTTGGAGTTCCTGTAGATAAGGCCGGCACAAACTTTACGTTATCTCAGTTCTGAAACTAAAAGAGAACCTTTCCTGTGCGAAAAAAGTTTTTTGGCCTTTCCTTTTGGGCACTGACAATCCTTAGTATCAGGAGAGTTTATTCATATCTTGAATTAGCGAGAGACTCCTTGGAAGCCACCGTTCCGCATGCATATGCACCCTTTTTTCCCTCGTACATGCTTTTTTTTTGTATGCAACTATTGAACCAATTTATTCTCCTCAAGCCGACGGCGGTCAATCATTGTCAGTTTAGTTACACGATTTCTTACTCTTTTATTTTTCAGTGGATCTCAAAAGATATCAAAGCAGAGAACAAATTCCACAGACCATGCTACCCTCACCAGACAGGGTTGACAAACAACTCAGCCATTTGAATAAAGAAGAACTTGACCAAGAGTTTTTCTGTTGAGTTATAACGTCCGAAAGCGCCTCTGGATTCTGATAACAATGGGGTGGCAAGTGACATGTAAAATGTCACCACCTGCTAGTCACAGTGGACGAATAATTGTGTTTGAGACAAAAACTATTTAACTCTGAAAGTATTTTTTCCATATTGCCTTAAGACATCAGTTAGCCATCAAACCTTTCCAAGCCAATATGGCCTTTTTAAGATATAAGTGAATGAAGTCTAATTTTCCTTCGCGTACAATATTTCCTAATTTGAAGGAACACTATACTTTGTAGAATTTTAAGAATTTTCTTTTGGTTTGTCTGTTTGTCTTCTGGTTTCGCCTTTCGTTTTCGGAATAGAAACAACCGTTCATCATAAGCATAATTAGACCTATTAGTGAATAAAAGACGGATTTGTTAGCCATATAATGTCCTCAATGTCCTCGGTCATAAAATGTACGTTTAGTTATTTCTAATTTGATTTTGTCGATAAAAACTTTCTCGCTAAATCTCGTGTCTTGAGCTTGAATGTTACAACGTCTGATGTTAAAATGACTTAAAAATAAAACGTGAACGAGCCCCTGGAGGCATTAATTACCTTCTTAATCATGTGGTCCTCTCGTTTCGGTAAGCGGATTTCATCCTAATTGTTCGATAACGGCATCACTAAACAAATCATAAAGGACTTTTTAGAAATGTTGCCTGCCCTTTTTTGCACAAATTGATCTTGATTTGGTTTCATAACCTCAGCCATGCGTGGTGATCTTGCTGTAGATTCATGGATTTAGAAACGCGATTTACGGAGTCTTTTGTTAATAGCGGTCTCACTCGTGAAAGAATTCCCAGTTTCTGAGATAACCTAGTCGCAGCATAGCTAACATATTCATCGAAACAATGATTGTGGATATATGAAAATCATCTGTGTGAACTGCGGTTTAAGAAATGGATATGAAAGCGATCTTCGCAGTAATGAACACTGCTTAAGTAGTAGTGAAAATAAGGCCTGAAAAAATTTAGGCTTGTACGGGATTTGAAGCCATCACATCTGCGATACCGTTGCAGTGCTGTACCAACTGATCTAACAAGCCATTAAGTTGGTTCGTAATAAAGCCCAGGCATTATGTATTTTCATATTCATATTAAGTGAGACAGGTACTTGAATACTGTGTGATGCTTAAGTTCTCTCCAGCTCCGGATTCTTGCAGTCATTGTTTACTACCGTACAATAACTACTCGTTTTCTTGAGATTTAAAACGAGTTCTTTTCCTTAAAGCCAGTAAGAAACATTATCAGTGTCTAGAGACAACTTCATTCACTTCGAGAATGTAATCAGAAGGGAATAAATAAGAGAGTCGTCTGCATAGATGATCATTTTTAGCAATTGTAGGCACGAAGGACTGAAAGGTCATGAAATGTATTCTTTAAATCTTGAATTATTGTAGGATACCTCCAGGAGCTAGGGTATCAAAAGCTTGCTTCAGTTCATTTAACAAAGCTCCAGCGAGGTTTTCTTGGCTCGAAGTTTTCAGTGAGCTGCCAGAGCAGTATGTTACAGAAACTGAGTAAAGCGAGTGGGAAGACCCTTCACTCTCGAGAAGTTTTTGATGCTATATTTAGAGGCCGAGGCCATCTTCAAGCTGTTACACTTCACTCTTGTGGCTTTGTTACCTCTTCTTGCAGGAGTTGTTAGCTCCAATCCTGGCACCTCAAATGATACAAGTGGTTTTCCTGGGCTTCAAGAGAAAGGTATTCGCATCGGTCATTGAAATGTTAACCAGCCCTGCATTTCAAAATTTGATCAAGTTAAACTGTTTTGGTGGGCCGCTCTGGCCCACCAAAAACAGGAACAACTGGATGTACCTGATTCATATTAACCACTTCTGGATTTAAAATCGTTCAAAGAGACACACAAAGAAAAGCCGGAGGAGGTCTTTTAACTTTTATAAACAAGGAGTTGGCTGTCAAACGCAAGGCTGACCTCGAATCGCCAGACCTGGAAATTATCAGACTAGACTGAAGTTTTTCCTTTTAAGTCTAAAAGACCACTGTTCATATCAAGTTTAGACAGATCATCATCCTACAGAAAAGCTGATGATTTAAGATAGAATTCAACATCAAAAATGTTTACATGTTAAACATGGAGACAACTGTATTGGGAGATTTCGACATCGATTCAAACAATACGGCAACGTCTAGTAAGCGCCTTATCACCAGAACTTAAACAGGTATGATCTTCTAACAATAGAAGATCTAGTTTTGTCTATCTCGCATTTAAGCAGGATATATGTATGGAACGTTCACGGACAGACAAACTTGGTCAAAATCGCAATTGGCATTACCATGCGCTTAAGCTTAAGCTTATAAGCTAGCGGCCGCCACTGTCACATTAATACTGGTCGCTGTTTTTTTAATAACGTTTCTCGGTCTTCAGTCCTCAAAGGAAAATGAGAACACAATGGCGAGGCGGACACTTAAAAATAGGAAAGGTCAGTGACATGTCCCTTAAAAGTTTTTCGTCGGTTGAATCACATTAGGCAGTATGTGGGTATATCCTTGGGATTAGCCAGTTATAGTCAGTATCTCTATTTTAAATGCATTTCTCGAAAATAAAAGGCTACTGGCCAACTAGTGTCTCTCAAGTTTATCGTCTCAATCGGCAGCTCCTCGATGTCATGCCAAGAGTTTTCAATCTTGTTAAATAATGTTTGTGGGAGTTATCAGGTTGAAGTGCGTGATCTGGTCTTGCATGGACACGACCACAAAATAAGCCTTGAAAATAATTTTTTGTTGGAAGATATTTACCTTCCCTGTTTTCATTTTCATCATCTTTGTCGATTTTTTTAAGTATATCCTGAATGAAAACTGGAAAACAAGCAGTGAGGCAAATTGAAAACATTTAGTGTTCCTACTTTGAAACAGGTAAACAGACCCTAAGAATATCATGTGGTGTGGCAATCGTTGGTGGCGAAATTTCTGGTTTGTACGTAGCAGACACTTTGGTTAAGCTTCAGAAAGAGACCAACGTCTGCTTGTTTGAAAGAGACAATCACTTTGGTGGGCGAATACGCGATCACACATTCCCCAGCGTACCTAGCATTACAGTTGGTGAGAACACACGGAGGCAGATCAGTTTTGTTTCGAGCTTTACTCAGCAATAGGCTCCAGTTGAAGAGGCCGTTATATGATATGACTGCAGCCTAGTTTTTCGTTACTTGAAAAAGAACACGATAATAACGCCGAAAACCTTCCAACTTTAAATAGAAGTATATACAACAAATAGAGTCGTATGATGCACGATCCTCGCAGTAGATAGCGCTATTTAAGCAATAGCGAAAATCAGACCTGAAAAAAAAACCAGGCCTGTACCGGATTCGAACCACTGACCTCTGCGATACTAGTGCAGCGCTCTAACAAGCCAACTGGGAGTAGGCCGTTAAGTTGATTCGTAATAAACCCGTGAAAGTGATAAATCAGATACAATGAAATATATGAAGTTCATATATTTTGAACTGCGGTATTAGATACGTATGATGCACGATCCTCGCAGTAGATAGCGCTATTTAAGCAATAGCGAAAATCAGACCTGAAAAAAAAAAATCAGGCCTGCACGGGATTCGAACCACTGACCTCTGCGATGCTAGTGCAGCGCTCTACCAACTGAGCTAACAAGCCAACTGGGAGCAGGCCGTAAAGTTGATTCTTAATAAACCCGTGAAAGTGATAAATCAGATACAATGAAATATATGAAGTTCATATATTTTGAACTGCGGTATTAGATAAGTATGATGCACGATCCTCGCAGTAGATAGCGCTATTTAAGCAATAGCGAAAATCAGACCTGAAAAAAAAAAAAAAAAATCAGGCCTGTACGGGATTCGAACCACTGACCTCTGCGATACTAGTGCAGCGCTCTACCAATTGAGCTATTGCTTAAATAGCGCTATCTACTGCGAGGATCGTGCATCATACGTATCTAATACCGCAGTTCAAAATATATGAACTTCATATATTTCATTGTATCTGATTTATCACTTTCACGGGTTTATTACGAATCAACTTAACGGCCTACTCCCAGTTGGCTTGTTAGCTCAATTGGTAGAGCGCTGCACTAGTATCGTAGAGGTCAGTGGTTCGAATCCCGTACACGCCTGATTTTTTTTTTTTCAGGTCTGATTTTCGCTATTGCTTAAATAGCGCTATATACTGCGAGGATCGTGCATCATACGTATCTAATACCGCAGTTCAAAATATATGAACTTCATATATTTCATTGTATCTAACAAATAGAGTGTTTAACGCAATATTTCGGTTCTCACGGCAAATTAAAGCCACTATCAAGTTTGACAGAGGTAGTAGAGCGTTGAGCTATTAAGGAGGTGCGAAAAAGCTAATAACTGTAGCAAGAATGCAAAAACAAGAATTCGGGACGAAGTACATCAATTAACCAAACTAAAACAGTGTGACTTTTTTAGTTGCAAGGTTTGTACCGCTTAGTAATTATCAGTAGAGATTACAAGAAACATAACTAGTTATGCGAAAATAAGTTAGCTAGACGGTCTTCGAAGATGTTATCTTTTTATGCTTTCTTTAGCTGTCGGCGAGAAAACGTTACACGAAGAACTAAACTAAAAGATGAAATGTCCAAATGTGGATGGAAAGTGGAACTGAAAGGTGAAATGCATAGACGGGTAATATGTTCGCGAGGTTTTAAAGAGAAATTTCGTTTTTAGGTCTTGGCGCGTGGCGTTTGAACGAAGGGCATTCAGTAACTCGGTAAGTGGAAGATACGTTAAACTAAGACACAAAAATTGTCAATAAAACTGTGTATTTACTATAATCGCGTGTAACACATTATAATTTAAGCTTCGTAAAAGTCCCAAAGGATTTTCAGTAGAATCTTCTTATTTTTACACTCGTCCGTACGATATGCACAGAGGCCACTAAATGATCAAAGCTCAAATTTAACTCGAATCGCTTTAATTTTCTTTCAACTCAGATTTGTTATTATTATGCACTTGTTGGAGCGTTTTCAGGGTGGACGAAGGGTAAGCTAATCCCGCCAAGCTTAAAAGGAGGCCATAGGAGTTTGTGGCTGTCTTTTGAAACTCTTTCACTTGATGATATTCTTGGTAACACAGTAACATTCCATTAACTAATTGCGTTAAAAATCCACCTTCTAAATACAACGTTCACTTGCGTAAGAATGTTTTGATTAGAAATAGCGCATATCCTACATGCTGTCGTACGATATTAACGAGACGTACTCAGAAAAGCAAATGAAGAGAGATCTTTTTTCAGTATTGTACTAACCCAAGAGAAAAAAGGTCATGACTAACTATTGCATCGTTACGAAAATGAATTCTTGCTTCTTGATAATACTGACGCTGAACTGTATTGATATGAATACCTCCCTCTCTATTTCTTTCTTTCGTTGCCGTTAGGAGTGTACTACAACGGTTCAACATATCCACCATTCGCTTTCCGAAACTCACTTGGGATAGTCTAGAAGCCTGTGGGACCTTTACCACCGATAGTCGGTCGTTTAAACAGAGATCATTCCCCACACTTGACCGTTGGTTTGATATCACAGATATGCAGCATCATCTCGCTCGTCAACGGAAAGAAACGAGAAAGTTCGAAAGCTTACCTGACTTTTTGTCTGAGTACTTGACGCCCGAAGAGTTGAAGTTACTCAATCACTGGACAGGTAAACCACTTGACTATGCCCGACAAAGAAACGCCAACACATTGTTTGAAGTTGAAAAGGCACATGTAATGCCATAGTACGATACCTAACCATATCAGATTAGTAAACGGACTATCTACAATAACGCAGGCATTAAAGGTGTCTGCAGCTCAACATGGAGCAAAACTGTATGATAACCGAGAAGTCAAAAGCATCGACGAGTACCAAGGCAAACGATTCAAACTGATAACAACGAAATACACTGTGATTGCGAACAAACTGGTTCTTGCCATTCCTGTCAGTCCCATGAAACGATTACGGGGCTCAGTGATTGAAAGGATTAAAGGGGATGCTATATTTGATTCAATTGGATTCGGGGTGGCGTTTAAAGGCTTTGCAGTGTTGAAGGACGCCTGGTGGCAAAGAAACAGTATTGGACGACGTTACCTAGCGGATGAACAAGAAATGTTGTCAAACAGTGATTCTGTTGGGTAGAACATTTCCTTTCAAGTAAGTACCCGCTAGCATTACCAGTGATTCAAAGACTTCGAAAATGATGTTTTTTATAAGTGATTACAAAATAATGTAAATTGATTTATTTACTTACCGATCAATTCACTAAGTTTCTGCTTGTTTAGATATCTGGGTATTTTTCCACTTAGAAAAAGGCACGTTTTCGCGATTAATCCATGCCAGTAAGGTTTTTAAAACGATAAATCGCAATTCGCTCAAGGCTTACATCAAATTTGTTGTTTCCTGAGATTGAAAGAATAGTAAAACCGTGGGGTGGATAAAGAGACTTCAGTATTTATAACTGACCTTGTGTCTACTGCAATAGTTATCGTTGGTCTCAGGAGTTAGATATCAAGCTTTGCGTTGAAGGAATCACCACGAAGTCATCATCGTTTGATTAATGAGACTGTTGCAATACAGTACGTGTTGCCCCCCAAAACAATCTCGTCAGTCGCGTTCTTTTGCATTTTATTTGTTACTAATCTGTTTAGGACGATTTTTTGTCTATTAAAGTTTTTTTCGTGAGAACTAAGGATTAAAATTAGTCCTATACCTGAAAGTTTCGTCACCTCTAAAAATTTTGTTTTCGGCCATCCCAGCTGATTTTCGCAAGATTTTCATACTTAATATTTAGAAATGTCGCTCATGGGCAGCATCGAACCAACATTTATTCAAAACTTCCAGTTTCTGACATCACAGAAACATAGCACTGAATTCCAACCTAGTTGTGTTCATCCGTCATTTGAAAAAACTTTTAGAAAGCTTTGTAATTTTACAGTCAACAGAAACGAATCACTTTCTTTAGATCACGAGGTTCTAATGGCGAGGCGGTCCTTCAAATGAGTTAAGCCAAGCTCCGATGCGCTGTGAAATGGGGAGAGTTATTAAAGAGTTCGTCTAAGGATTATGTGGACCAAGAAATGCACAGGGCACTTAGACGACTCTTCCCTGGTGTAGACATTCCAACTCCTCTGGAATCGGTGTACAAATATTGGGAAGAAGGATTTATGTAAGTACCATACAACTGTAAATTGAGTTGATATGCGTATGTCGCTCTAAACGGAGAGCATAAGTAACCGACAGTTGCTATCAATGATTGTGAAGAAAGACAACATTGATGTAATCGTGAGGTGATAATACATTGGTTACATCGTTGACTACAGAAGCAGAAGAACCTCTCTTTTGACCCTGAATAAGTGGGATTTAAAATTAACAAAGTGCCCAAAAGTTTGCTGCTAGACCCTAGTGTTTGTTGCTGCGTAAAAATTACTTCTCTAGATCAGCTGATGATGAATCAATGATAATCAATGAAGTGATGTCACGCTGAAACAGATATTTCTATGTTGCTGTTGCAATGATGATCATCTTTTGGTGACATAAAATCAGTAATTATCAAAGGAATGTGAAAATAGGAAGATCTAGCACCGCGTTTACGTGAAACGTGAACAGCGAGAGTGACTACATGGACACGATTTCCTGCCATTTTTCACGTTTGCGGTTATACTTTGTCGTTTCTAAGTGAAGGTAAGCCGTTTCGCGCTTGTTTCTTCCTTTTTCTCACGCAGCATGTAAGTTACTTGCCGGGAAAAAGTGCAACAAAACTATTTCCTGTAAGGGCAAGAATAAGGGCGGCTAAAATTTTATGTTGGTAATACTGCAAATGCTGCACTCCTCATCAGACAGCTACAAGAACTAACGGTAACTCGTGAGACGGCTTCCAGTCCATTCCAAAGTGACGTGTGCTCACGCGAAGCTAAAGCAACAACGTTCACGCTATTTTACGAGAGAAGTAAAAGGGCAAGCTGACGTTTGCTGTTTCATGTAATCGTGGAGCTAAATCTCTTTATTACTGCTTTAATGACGTAACATATCAATCTGGCATTCCTTTGATAATCAAACAAGCTCGATTTCATAGCTACAGAATTTTCAAAAACTTCTTTTTTCTCGATGGTTTACTTTGACCTTAAACCAAGTCGTCCATTTCAGGCACCACCAGCAGGCAGGAACTCACGTTACATCGTTTGAAGTCTTCGACTGGGCCAAACGTCCCTTCTCAGGGCAGGAGCTGTTTCTGGTTGGCGAGGCTTATCACCCGCTGCGGGCTGGATCGAGGGTGCCCGTAGAACGGCCCGCAATGCCTTGCGAGAAGGATGGGGATTGGATGAAGTCGATGACTTGGAGTTCAAACAGGAAGACGAGCTTTCAGAAAAGCACGTGCATTATGGAAACATAGACTGGAGTCTGTTTCCTTAATAACAAAAACTAATTTTACTCGAATACTAAGCTACAAGCGGTAAATAATCTATCGACACTTAAGACGACAATTTCTGGTATCTAGCATGGCACATATTTGAATACATATTTTATATTAGAAAAAAAGTTTACTGTTCAAAGGCACTCAAGTAGGTAATTTGTGAAATTTAGCTATAACGAATAAATGTCAATTCGAGGCCACCGTACTCAGAGGCTTCGTTACCATGTCAAAGTTACTTTCTTCTCAATTTGGCAAAACTAACAACAAAACTTTCGTAAAAGAGGTTGTGCTTGTTCATCGTGGTAAAGTACAGTTATAATAAAGTATTATCGTTTGTTTCACGATGTGGTCACTTATGATGTGAGTCGCGATGTTTCGTCTGCATACTTCAAGTCTTCATCTGATTGTGGGTGGTGTGAATCATACGCTAAGCACTGATTAGTGTGTGTGGGCCTCCTGTATACGATGGTGGTGAGGCGGCCGTCAGGTTCTCTTGAAACTGCAGTGTAGAGGATGGTTAGTTTGGTGTCATTCTCTGTCTCCTTGGTGAAGGGGATGGAGGGGTTTTTGTTGTTGAGATGCTGTAAGAAGGTATCGACGTTTTCATGATCCAGGATGGTAAAGGTGTCGTCTACGTAGCGTTTCCAGATCCTAGCCTCGTTGGATGATGAGGTTATTGCCTGTTTTTCAAAATTATCTCCATGTAGAGGTTAGCAATAACTGCGGAAACTGGGCTCCCAATGGCTGCGCCTTCTTGTTGTTCGTAAGTCGATACATTAGTCGGGAACTATATGGATCTCAAAATGAAATTCGGAGGGTCGACGATTTAAGCAGGTGTTAGCTTTGTGCGGTCTGGGTGGCTGGGGTCGTTCTCCAGTTTCCTCAGTGTTGCTTGTACAGCGGTGTCGATAGGGACGTTGGTAAACAGGGACTCTACGTCGAAAGACACCATGATCTCGTCGCCTAAGATAGTCTCGCCCCTGATAGTTGACGCGAAGTGAGCTGAATTAGTCACCGTGAAATTCGAGTTGCATGTTAAAGGAGACAAGATGTTAGCTAGTTGTGTGGACAGGTCACTTTCTCATCGATCCGGCTTGTGAAGGTTGTGCGAAGAAAGATAGGTCAAAATCTTGAAAATCACTATCATATCTCGGCCCCTTATAACGGTCCAATTGTTCCTTTAGAAACTACACAAGGTAAAAAGAAATTTTTTAATAGATTAAAACGACAATTTTTTACTGCGGTAGCTATTGAGGAATACGGAAAACAAAGAGAAAGGACTCACCTAAATGTGGGAGAATTGCCGAATTCAATACTAAGGGTCGAATCATACGAGTAAGCTATGTAGGCAGTGTACTGAAACCAATATAGTCACTAGGGAATGTTTTTCTGATACATGCGCCCAGTAACATACGACTCAGGCCGGCGACCACAGCAGCGACCATTATTGACTTCTTGAATTCCATGACTGTAGCAGCGATACACAAACCTACAAACTGAACAGCACAGTGGTATAAACTTTACGGAATCTTTAAAAATTGAGAGGGAAAGACACGAAATGAATTAAAATAGACGACTGGAAGAGAACTTACAGGTGCTGTGAAAGATGAACCTGGCAGGATTTACTGGGCTGGAGCCTGAACTTGAACGCACGTGCAGACTAATCCTAGGGACACTACCTGTTTGGTAGATATACCTCTCATGATCATGCACACACAGCCACAAACACTTCTCACCTGCCCCGTGATGGCTGTTAACAAAACCACAGAGAGCTTACCAACGAAAGCCTCACCCCTGTTCAGTCCTGTTCAGCTATACCTCTCATAATCATCCACACGCAGCCACAAACACTTCTCACCTGCCCCGTGATGGCTATAAATTTGGATTTTAAAACATGGCTTCGGGCCCGTCAAGTTACCGGGACTTTCGACAAACGGGCCCCTAGGCCACAATTGCAAGAGCACCCGTCTTTACCACTAACACTGGCCCTCTTCCTTTATGTTCGGTATTATTTCTTTGGGAACGTTGAATTATGCCTGAACGTTTTTTGGGGACTCACGTATGAAAATGCTTGTAATAACTAAAAGCAAGTCTTTATCCGCTGTCGTCACCACGGTCAACAACCTAGTTTTCTCATACTTTTATTAATTAATGCGGGAAATATAGCTCGGGCAAAAAAAAAATGAAGCAAAACTACATGTACAAGGCCTTCAATAACCATCATTAGGTAGCTTCTCGAGTTATCTTATTGTTTATAGACTACATAACGTCTACAGAGTCAATATGATATCATGAGAAATATTGAGATGTTACCTGCCCTGGCGAGAAGAAGATCTGCCTCCGTTTTCAAAGTTGAATCAAAGCAGTCATAAAACTTCAGGTGACTCTTGATGTTTCTTCTGCATGTTTCTATCGCCTCACATAAAGCATTTGTCGGGTTAGAACCAATGCATCCACAAGGCCCTCCAACAGGTTCAGATCAGCCCCAGATTGT